>NC_051391.1:23655494-23670494 GCF_015228065.2 Penaeus monodon | reverse complement strand
GAAGACATGCAATTCACTGGAACACCCGAAGAGTATTATTTCGGAAACTTTAACAGAGGAGAATGAAATGAAGGATCAGAGTTAGAAGGGCCACAGATGAATTTTAACAAAATGCTAACATCACTTATTGCTTCCCTGAGGCACAGGGGTATAAACCTGGGGAACACAGTCGGTAGGAGGATGCTAAGAGCACTAGACTCACCAGGGCTTCGCCTGTGTTTTTTTTTCTCATGAATATGGTTTTGAAAGTGTTCATTCACGACAATGAGGTTTCTAAACCTATGTTAGCCCGCTACCTGTCACCCGAATACTGGAAGGTCTATGCAGTTTGTGTTGAACACTAACTTGGCCAACACACAGACGTGATCCAGTTGAATGAATTTTAGCATGCTCACATATGGAAGCCTTTGTTTTGGCTGCCTCACGACAGGAGGCCCACAAGCAGCATGTGTTCTCGCCAACCTGTGCTCCACACTGGGGATAATAATAGGCTGGGTAAAATATCTTTTTGGGGATGGAGATTCATTCTTCTCTTTAGAAGGTTTTCCTGACACAGAAAAGACTATAAAAATTCTGTTACCATTTAGAATATTTTCTCAGCAACAACTGTCCACCATTCAAAGAGTGGAAGATACTCTTAGACTCCATCATCCACCCGATATCAGGAGCAAGATGAAGAATGTGGAACATTTAACTACAGCTTACTCAGATGTGGGGCAGTCACAAGGATACAATCCTTTACCTTGGGACAATATTCTTCAGGATCTTCAGTGGTGCTCAGAGGAACAAAATCTTTTTGTAAGGCAGTTTCTCCAGATGACATCTCCAGGTTTGAACCTTTACACAGATGTCTCAGTGAAGGGTTGGGGAGTATCGTTTCTACAGGAATCAAAAAGTAGAATATGGATAAACACAAAAGATTCCTGCATATCAGTATCTTGAAGCTTAGAGCAATATCTCCAGGCCTTTACGTCACAGGGATTTTACAAGGCACGACGACCCTAAGGAAGGGGTAGGAATTAGCCAGTACTCAATACAGAAGCTCAAAAGATCTTAGAATGGACTGAGGAAAATGCTATCAAAGGGACCTCTAGTGCCTCAGCACTCAGATTATTCTATGGAGTGGACCTTCCATCAAGACATGTGCAATCTTCTGTGGAAGTTATGGGGATCTTTTGGCTACAACACTGAACTTCAGGCTACCAAATTTTGTGTCACCATTCCAAGGCCCTAGAGTGACTGCAATGGATGCATTCTTATACAACTGGAACTGTCAGGAGCTGTATGCCTTCCCTCCTTTTTCTCATGTTCGGAAGGTGCTCCATTTCCTACCTCTCAAGGGACCACACCATTCTGAGAGTTCCATCCTGGCTACAAAAGGAATGGTGTCCGGACCACTTTCAGGTGACAGCACACACACCTCAATGCCTTCTACAACACAGCCAAAAGCCCACAGCATTCATCAGGCTCTGCACGCATTTCAACTAACTGTGTGGAGATTATCAAGTGATTCCTTCATCAAAGAGGCTATTCCTCAAGAGATGTGCAGTTCTTGGTTAAATCCAAACATTTATATATTATAAAGTATCATATCAAAGGGAATAAGTATAAACAGTGGTTCATGAAAGAAGCCATCCAGTTTAAAGTTTGCAGGGTTTTTTTTTTTTTTTTTTTTTTTTTTTTTCATTGATAAAAAATGAACTTTTCAGTCTCAGGTATCAAAGTCAACAAGGCTATGCTAATGGACATTTTGTCATTTATGGGATTCGATTTGTTTAATAACCGAATCCGAAATATCATTAAAGCATATTCAACACAAGTCAGCAGATCAGTTCGCAGGACATCATCATGAAGTGTAAACGCAGTGCTTAGGGCCTTAACACATCCACCCTTCGAACCCTTACATCTCTCCTATAGCAATGCTTAGTAGGATCATAGAACTACAGGCCCTTTCCAGTACTACAGCCAAGCAAAGTTTTATCTTCCGGAATTCATAGCCAAGACAGAGACGGACATTAATCCCATCCCATGGGAATTCCATTTGTAGAGTCTTTCTATAATTGTTAGGAGGGAAGATCAGGAATGTTTGTTATGTCCAGTAAGAGCGATTTTCTTCTTTCTAAAAGAGACTATTAAGACAGCTCATAAGTTCCATCCATCAAGTTTACGTGTACATGACATTAGGGGCATAGCCACCTCCTTACTTTTGTGGAAGAATAGCCCACTGATTGCTGCAGGAAACATAATGGCTGGGCATTTCTTACATGTGAACTCACCTACCAGGCACCAGTAGTTTCTACTAAACCTCAGTGCACTCCTAGCGCATACGAGCGCACACACAGATTTTTAAATATTGGGTTAGTCTTATTTAGATACAGTGCCTGTGTCCGACTACTGCCTTGTATTTCAATCCCTGCCTTTGCATGGTCAAAGGCTATGGGAGTTCACCCTATATACATACATACATATATATATATATATATATATATATATATATATATATATATATGTAAAGGCCGCGGTGGCCGAGTGGCTAGAGCATCAGACTCAAGACTGGCACGACGGCAATCTGAGTTCGAGGGTTCGAGTCACCGTCCGGCGCGTTGTTCCCTTGGGCAAGGAACTTTACCTCGATTGCCTACCTAGCCACTGGGTGGCCAAGCCAGCCCAAGTCAGTGCTGGTCCCAAAAAGCCCGGATAAATAGAGAGAATGATTACCTAAAAGGTAACACCGGCAGTCTCCGTGGAAAGGAACTAGGGCCCTACCACGTACTCACTCCAAGAGCATCACAAAACATGAAAACTACAATTAAATATCATGGTGTGACCACGGCGGCTCAAACATGAACCTACCGTTAATAAAATATATATATATGTAGCCGCTGTTATATCACAAAGTTCAAATCAGCAGCTGGTATATCACATAATTTGTATATCACGTATCCTGTAACAGTGTGATCGGAGAGGACTGTATGGTTTAAATTCATCTTCTATGTTACAACCGCCGAGAAGGCCTCGGCGAGTACCACTGGGTCAACACATGGTCTGTATCAGCCATAAGAGCTGACCTGTGAAAAATGTTTGTGCGAGGGGTCGTGCCATAGGAAGGGATGGTGGCTCTTCATATGATTGATATTGGGAGATAATGAGGTTGCGACCCAACTAATGTATAACATATGAAGTAGAATGTTACTTGACATTGTAGCCTGTGTATGTTTAAAGTGTGAAGTCAATTCGAGGAGAACCTCTGTGCCGTCAAGACTCCCATAACATTCTGGAATCAGAGTATTAAGCTGATATTCCGAATGTTCCCGCAATGCATATGTGTCCATATTTGTAGAAGGTTCTTTATTATATAATCTAATATACATTGTTATTTAGTGGCTTTGTATATTGTGTGCATTTGCAATCAATGTATTAATAGGTTTGGCTGCTACTGAATAAACCTTAAGCGAGTGCTATGCAGTGAGTATCAGTCACCCCACACGCAATGACAATCATAGGCGTTCTTCGGCGGCCACAGTCAAACACAAAAGGGTGCTAATCACCAAGACGATGTAACATGGGAGCCGAGGGCGGGGTACATCCCTGTCGGCGACACACGGCGGAAAGGGCAGCGCAACGGCTGCGAGCACGGGACGAGGACATCCTGAAAATCACCGGTCAACAAAACTGTATGGAAACTGCTCGTGCGATTTACGAAAAATTGTGCACCGTAACCTCATACTGAGAGGTTGTGTGGTGCCCGTGCTCCAGTACCCTCGTCCCTTACACACGAACCTCTTGTGTCATACGAGAAAGTTGTACAAGGAGTTCATGAACATTTGGTGCTCATATAATTCGCAAGTCAGTGACATGACAGTAGTGATGTAATAATAATTATGCTTGTAAGGGAATTTGAAATAATTCGAGCTGGGCGGGCAAGGCACTGCGGTCACCCCCACAATGGGGGGAAACCACAATGTAAACACTGAGGGGAAGGACTCGGTGGATAACTGTCCCACCCCTCCCACAGCTGAAGAATGTTTTTTAGCCTGTAGTTCAGTGGATAGCCCTACTGAATCCATTGCCATGCAATGGGCATGCGCTGAAGGCGATCCCGATGCCCTGGTGGGCGACGCTGAAGGAGGAAGTGACGGCTTCACATTTGTGAAGTCAAAAGTAAAAAAAAAAAGCCCAACAATGCCGGTAAGACACCACTGGCACCAAAGAAGAATTATGTCTGCCTCGCCTTCCCAGAAGACAAACGAAATCCGAAAAAATTAAATGGCTGTAGGATCTCGGCAACGACCTCCGGCCCTGGGGGTACCCCCCTCGACCTTGTGCGAGGAGATACTCTCTCCTCACCGTATGTGTATGTCGCTTGCACGCAGCAAAAATACATTGATGACCTTATTAAAGGATCAATTGGAGGTATCACCTTCAAACTATGTGATGAACCACAAAAACGAGAAAAATATGACGAATATCTTGTGACACACTACAACAAGGATCTTGATCTTAAAAATGCATATGCACTCGACGGAGTTCACAAGGCCATAAGAGTGCACAAGGATGGGCAACCACTAAACCGCATCCACTTAATATGGAAAGGAGAGGAACCACCTCCAAGTACATACCACTTCTTTGGAAAATACATGCCCGCCAGCCACGTGCGGCTTTGGAGGGCATCCTTTGTGATCTGCTATAACTGCATGGGAAGTGGCCGTGTAGCTAAGTATTGCAAGGGCAAGGCAGGCTGCACAGCATGTGGTAACCAACATACTGCCAAGGAGTGACCTTGCAGTGCTGCAGAAGGAGTACTGCAGATGCACCAGTCTTAGTCCCATTATGCTTCCGGTGTGGGATGACAGGTGTGACTGCCTGGCACTGGGGGTGCACGGCCCTCCCTGCCCTGTACCCTCCCCCTCCACCCCCACCAGCACCGACCGCGAGTCCTCCCAACCCAACCCGCGACCAGTGTGCTGGGGAAGCACCCGACCATTCCCTGTGTGATGTCACCAACTGCAGAGCTTTCCTGCGGTTGCCAGTGAGTGGGGGTGAAGAGGCCACCGAACTACGCGACAAAATTACGCAGCTGGAGGAGAAGGTGAGCAAGATGATGCTGATCTTCACAGAGGGTATCTCGGGCCGCAAAGCTGACATACTCTCTAAATTGAAGACTACGCCCCCCCTCCCTCCCCAGGCGACAGCCAAGGCAACCGTCTCTCACCCTCAGGCAAGGATGACCACAGGACTGGCGGGGGAATCCCCCGCAAAACCATGTGACAGAAGTGACATCGAGCCAGCTGACCACGGCGACGTAAATGTGCTTGAACTTCTAAAGGAAATGAAAGCTCTGAAAGCTGAAAACAATAACTTAATTAATGAAATAACGATGCTGAGGCAGGAAATAGAAAAAAATTAAAGTGACTGTCATTGTCGTGATACTAGCGTTACCATTAGTGATCAAAGAACGAACGAGGAGAATCGATGTCAGACCGCCAGTGCTGATAACCAGAGTGGGCGTGTCAGCGCTGACAGCAGCCACATACAAAATCAGGATCCCTGTGATGTCGAGTCCAATGACGCAACCAGCCCCTCAGGTCCATCTGACACAACAACAGAAGGGACTTGCTGAGAAGTGGAACAAAGCTAAGACCAAATGTTTGAAATGGTTAAAAGTAATTTTCAGTTTACGACTACCATCTGTAATGAAATCCATAATCATAAAGTCTGATGTGAATCTATAATTCGTAATATTAGAGGATATAACAGCATGAAGTACAGGTTGCCTATTAAAACACTATTCACATATGGATAAACGCACAATCAAATTCATATCATGGAATATGTGTAGCATTAAGCCTGAATAATCTAGAATTTTACATCCGTAAATATAATATTTATGTTATTTGCGGGCAAGAACCTTTTGCTGCCACTGCTAAGATGAAAATAGCACCTGCACTTGAGGGATATTATTCATATGTGAATACAGCCATGACTGGATTGTTGATATATGTGAAGGTAATACTGCCACACAAATTAGTAAAAAAATCCGAGAGCACTGATGTTCAATTTCATTATAAAAAAATCCAGACTGCCTCTGGGTATTTTTCACTATATAATGTATATGCCAGATACTCCACAATTTTCACACCCAAGGCATCATGGGCGACTTCAATGCAAGGCATCCACACTTTGGAGACAACCAGCGTAATAGTAATGGGGAAGAATTCAAGGATTTCATCAATAGTAGATCACTGATAGTATATGATACAGAAGCAGAGACTCATTTGGGATTTGGCAGGTTAGATTACGTATTTGGCAAAAATTTAGTTCATGGTAATGTCTGTACTTCACTGGTACGAGAGTTGGTGACCACTTTGCAATCCGAACATACTATGCTGTAGACAGCGACTCAGAATAATTATCCCACCGGGCTTGGAGCATCACTTTAAGGCACGGGTCTATGACTGGTATAACACCTATGAAATAACAACTGTTGAAAAATTCTCTCAGGATTTAATCAAAGTTGTCACTGACTACTATAACACATGGGTCTGTTCATGATAACTCTCAAAGAAAAAGAGGCCCCAGGCCTCCCATGCATCAGGGTGGATCAATGACCCTATTCTGGCCAAGGAACATAAACAGGTCCAGGAGCTTGCTAATTGTTATAAAGATAGTAAAACGACAGATAATCTTCTGCAGTTTCTTAAAGCCAACAAGGAATTCAGAGAATTAAAAACTCAGATTCGTAGTAAACACTGGGAACAATTCCTGCAAGGTATCAATAGTCAAACTTCTGTGGCTGACATGTGGAGAAAAATTAATAGGCTGACAGGTAAAGCTCTCACAACACCACAGTTCCACAGTCCACAAGAGCAGGCTAATATGCTGCTAGAGCAGTGGGCCGAGAAATCTCAGCTAAACTCACTCCCGCAAGGGATAAAAGATCAACTCGACAAGTCGAAAATAGATAGGAACTTTAATATAGCAGTAGCCTGTGCTGCTATTGACCCCTCCGACTTTGCCGAAATAACCGAGTGGGAACTAAGTCATGCCCTTCTGAAAGGTAAAGCAACTGCCCCTGGCGAAGATGGCATTACGTACAGCATCCTTCGCCACATTGCTCAGGTACCAGGCAGCCCAGTTTTGCACCTGTATAGACTCAGCCAATCACAAGGAATCATCCTAAGCTCCTGGACTAAAAGCTGAATCATTCTCATACCTAAACCTAATACTGACAAATACAGGCCCATTTCCTTGACCTCCTGTCTGTGCAAAGTATTTGAGAGGATAATACTGAACAGGCTTATGTATTGCATAAATGCTAAGTTATCCCCCAGACTGTATGGATTTCTTCCAGGGCGTAGCAGTCAGCACTGTTTTACAGAATACAAACACAAACCCAGGCATGCAAACCATATTTCTTGATCTTAAATCTGCCTTTGATATTGCAAACAGAGAAATAACTCTTGAGCAACTCGCTAGGTTTGGTATTCAGGGAAAACTGTTAACATGGATTCAAATGTATCTATCGAATTGGCTCAGGTTCTCTTCAGGGGCATTAAGAGTACTCATACAAAAGTATTTGAACTCGGCAAACCTCAGTCCCATGCTATTTAATATATTTAATGCATAGATTACTAGGCGATATACCACTTGGGGGCAATGACTCCATTATTTACTGTGCCGATGATATTTGCATTAAATCCTCATCTGAAGAAAGAATGCAAGAGATTCTAGATATACTCTCAGCAAGGGCTATTGAGTGTGGCTTGGTAATCTCGACTAAAAAAAAAAAAGGCTCTTAACCCAAAGACAATCCCTCTGCCAAGGTTTCATATAAATGACATTGAGCTAGATCTCTGCCATCATTACAAATACCTTGGGGTGATGGTCAATGATGCAGAGTTCATCAGAAACCTGAAGAAAAGGCTGTGGGAGCGGCTGAAGCCACTTAGGACACTTGTTGGCAAAGACCATGGTATCAATGTCAATATTGCAAGACTCTTTTACTTGTCATACATACGGTCAGTCATAGATTATCATGCATTGCACCTAGTGTTGTTCAAGGAATCAAGAGTTGACTGGTTTAGAACATGTACAAAATGAAGCCATAAGGATCATTCTTGGTGCCCCTAGAACAACAAGAATTGTGAATATGAGAACTGAACTAAACTTACCATCTGTTTATGAAAGAATATTATACATAAATACCACATTTGGTGTCAAATTAATTAGAGAACCCCCCCATTGTACCGAGTTCCAGAGGCAACTAAAACACAGAACAGAACAGCTAACTTTGCATGACAACTTCGATTAACACTCAAATCCATGGATACAAGTAACATGTAAACACTTAGCTCAGCTGAACATACCCATAAATAAGACCCTACATGGACGTTCAGTACCACCTTGGAAAATGTTGAACCTAAGTGTATATTATACGACTGCCCCCATAAAAGACCGTGTCCCCCCTGCTATACTTAAGTAGCATGTACTTGCAATTATAAATGAGCATCTTGAAACTCTATCCAATGCTTATGAATGCTACACTGACGGGTCCTTGCAGTCTGGGAACAGAGCAGGATGTGCTTTTGTTGTATATAAAAACAATATCTTGCTGCATCAGGATTGTAGGAGGGTTCATGACTGGGCTAGCACTAAGCAAACTGAGTTGGCAGGAATACTCATGGCCACTGAATTTCTATTGCATCAAGGCTCAGGGGAATATTCTGTGATTCAGAGTGCTGAACACTCTAGACAAAGGTGCAGTTAATATCGCAAATGACACCTGGATAAATGTGTACCATGCAAAAGAACAAGGCCATGATATACTTTTTGTGTGGATTCCATCGCATGTTAGAATCCCTAGGCATGATCATGCCGATCACATGGCAAAGTCAGCGTGTGACAAGGAAAGTGTGGATATAGATCTTGGGGTACCTATTTGTGAGATTTTATATAGCATTAACCTTCCTTCAAAGAGGACTTGGCTGAGTTGATGAATTCTCAATGCCCTGAATGCTGTAGCATAAAGCACTATGACCGGTTTAGTAAAGATTCATTCACCTATGGTTTATATAAAGCAAGAACAAGACAGTGTGATATTGTGACCACAAGAATCAGGCTTAGATATAGATTGTATTGGCGGGTCAGTACAGTTAGTAATGTCGAAGAAACTAAGTGTAAACTGTGTAATGAAGAATATAAGCGAACACTTGTACATATATATTGGAATGCCATGTGTTACAGCCTTTCAGACCACCTAGCATGATGTAATGCCATTACATGTTATGACCATGCATCAAATGTACCACAGCTTGCCCATGCAGTTAGCCAGGGTGGTAAATAAAGGACTAAAATAAACTAAACTAAAACAAATTGCGCTAGCAACGCTACAGGAACACACACAATCTATGGGCGATGATGCATATGAGTGTTTCACCGACTGATTTGTACAGTCTAGATACAATGCTGGTTTTGCTTGCGCTCTATACAAAAATGGCTCACTACAACATCAAGTTAATATGAGAATACAAAATTGGGCTAGCACTACACAAACGGAGCTGGCAGGTATACTCCTTGCAATGGAATTCTTAATGTCTAGAGGCTCTGGAGTAGTTTTCTGTGACTCAAAGTGCTCTTCGGATGCTAAATTCTTTCAAAGCAGGTGGTGATGAAGAAATTGCGAGTTGCATTAAGCGTAACGTAACTTATGCAACAGAGTGTAATTTCAACATTCAATTTGTATGGATACCATCTCATGTTGGCATACGCAAGCACGACCACGTAGACAAATTGGCGAAAGAAGCCTGCATGAAGGATACTGTGAACATAGATAATGGGATGCCTCTTGCTAAGGTTGCACATATATTGAAAAATTCTCATAAGGAAGAACTAGTAGATCTGATTAATACTCAAAGGCCTGAAAGCTGTACCATAAGGCACTACGATCAGTATAGAGATAACAAGCCTTCCTATGGGTGGCATCGAGGGCAAACCAGACAGTGTGACGTGGTTATTGCCAGAATACGTTTAGGTTACAGAATGTACTGGCAACTGCACGGTGCAAGTAGTGCAGATGAATCTAGATGTAGACTGTGTAACAAAGAAAACAAACGATCACTTGAGCACTATACTCGGAATGTCAAGTGATACAACTTTTCAGATCACCTAACATGAGGTATAAAGAACTATGTGAATATTTCATTTCATCTGATACATTGGAAGATATACTCGTACTATACCCTAAATTTACTATGTAATACTACCGTAAACAAATAACAGTGTTATGTAAACACAGTGGCAAAAGCATATGAAAGTAATATTTTTTGTATGATGTATGATTTCTATTTCTATTTTATCATGTACAATTACAGTAGTTACAGACTACTGAACTATGTCAGATATATGTATAACTGTAATGATTGCTCACGCCGGAGCAGATAGCCAGGGTTGTAAATAAACTTACTTAACTTAACTTATATAAAGCAGATGTAGTGTCCGTGCTCCCCTGTTGGTGTTCTTGTGTACGTAACGCTTCACTCCGTATAAGGGGAAAATAGCAATATCGTGTAATGTGTTGGAATCAGTGCATGGTGGTCAGTACAGTCAAAAACCCACAGTGTTTATTAAGTAAAAAAAGAAAAGAAAAAAAAACAAAAAACACGGTGCTGCATTCTTGCAGAGTCAAAAACCCACAGTGCTGCATTCTTGCAAAGTCAAAAACCCAAGGTGCTATTCATGCAGAGTCAAAACCCCACGGTGCTGCATTCTTGCAGTCAAATACCCCCGATGCTGCATTCTTGCAGAGTCAAAAACCCACAGTGCTGCATTCTTGCAGAGTCAAAACCCCACGGTGCTGCATTCTTGCAGAGTAAAAAAAAAAACAATGGTGCTGCATTCTTGCAGAGCCAAAAACCCACGGTGCTGCATTCTTGCAGAATCAAAAACCCACGGTGCTGCATTCTTGTAGAGTCAAAAACCCACGGTGCTGCATTCTTGCAGAGTTAAAAACCTATGGTGTTGTGTGTGTTACTGAATTAAAAACTCACGGTGCTGCATTCTTGTAGAGTCAAAAACCCATGGTGTTGTGTTTATTAAGGAGTAAAAAACTCAATGGTGTTGTGTTTATTACAGAGCAAAAACCCACAGTGTTGTGTTTGTTATGGAGCAAAAACCCACAGTGTTGTATTTATTACAGAGCAAAAACAACACACAGTGTTGTGTTTGTTACAAAACAAAACCCACAGTGTTGTGTTTATTACAGAAAAAAATAGAATAGTGTTTATTACAGAGAGAGAGAAAAAAAACATGGCATTGTGTTTATTACAGAGCAAAAACAACCCACGGTGTTGTGTTTATTACAGAGAAAAAACCCACAGTGTTTTGTTTATTACAGAGCAAAAAAAAAAAAAAAAAAAAAAAAAAACACAGTGTTGTGTTTACTACAGAGCAAAAACCCACGGTGCTGTATGATTACAGTAAAAAAAAAAAAAAAAAAAAAAACTACAGTGCTTTATTGACTACAGCAGGAAACCCACAAAGCTGTGTCAGTCAGATCTCAGACCGCTGCAAATAGCCGAAGGTGGAAGAACAGGTGAAGAAACACCTCTTGCACCTCCTGGTCCTGGAATGTCAAGAGGGGAAGAACGTCCCCAGGTCTACTCTATTGTCAACTCTGGAGAAGGGAGTCCTCTTAGTCCAATGAGCGAACATAGGAGGAAGAAAAGTTCCTGAGTCTACCTCATCATCAACTCTGCCCAGCGTGAGTCACATGGCAGACTCTGTCGTCCTATGGAGTGACGTCATGGAGTAATTAAAGGGACTCTGGAGAGACCTGTGAGGAAGGAAAGCCATAAGGACTCTGCTTCGGAATTTTCGAGTGAGAACAATGACCATAGGAAACGGAAATCAAGGCAATGAAACGCACTACATCAGAATTCACAAGTGGTGAGGATAGCTGCTCAGACACTGAATCAGAATCATTAAGCAACAGTGATGACAAAAAAAGGGTGGAGATCTAAACAACTTCAAAAACTCAGCACTACTGAAACTTCAAGTAATGATGGTGACATTATAACACACCGGCCCAAACGAAAAATTCGCAAGTCCCAAAAGAACCACTCCCGTTCAAAACAATCTGATCCAAGTGATGACAAGAAGAAAAAAAAAAAAAAAAAAAAAAAGGTCAGTGGAGGTAATACAAATGTTGCAAGTAAAACTTCCCAAACTAAATGGTAGTAGTCCTGAGGAGTATTAGGCCTTCCGGAGTGGGTTTGAGCAAGAGGTACTCTGCACTTCTATGCCCCAGCCCGAAAAACTGAACCGCTTATTTGACCTTTGCGATACAAAAGTGAAAAGGCACATTACCCACTGTATGAGACTGCCGAAGAAGGAGGACTTAAAGACAGCACTAAAAATCCTTGATGCAAAATATAGAGATAAAAATCTGTACATGAGTCGCATAGAAGTAGAGCTAACAAGTGGGCCACGGGTGAGGGAAGGTGACCATGAGGTCATCTCGGAGGTGTGCCAAAATCTGACGTCCCATAGAGAATTGGGAAGCTGAGCCATATTGATAACCCACTCGTAGTGAGAAGTCTGGTGGATAGAATGGATGATTGACTGCAATCCAAGTGGCATGCCATTTGGATTGACAAAAGGCAATCAAAGATTCCTCATTAAAAAAAAAAAAAAAAAATGTAAAGGAATTCCTACAGAAGGAGATGGATGCCGCATGTAGCAGGCATGCTCAGAACCCTCTAACATTTTCCAAGGCCCAGTTCATTGATGTAAGACGAGGCCAAGAAGTTAAGGACGTGGATACTGTACCCAGACGAGCATTCATATCTGCGCCAAAACAACAAACTAGAAATATAATGACAGCACAGAATGATGCTTCATATGCCTTAGGGATAGCCACCTATAAAGAATATGTGACAAATGGTTGTGGAGGAAGCATTCACGGTGGTTACATAATACTCAAATTGCCACTTAAAATAATGGTGAAAATGAAAGATTTGGACAAACTGTTGAGGCTATGGCCTCACAGCAACAATGACAAAGCACTCATTCACGGACGACATCGACAGCATGGGTGCAAGCTGTAAGGAGTGAGGTGGCCCTCCCCATTGTTCAAGTGATAGTAACAGCTGCTGAGGACAACAATGGACGAACCCTGATGATATGTCCCTTGCTGGACTCCGGTAGTTCTCGTTCTTTCTGTTCCATCAAGGTAATAGAAATGCTTTGGCCAAAAGAGAGACAAAAGAAATGGTGGTTACTACACTGACACAAGAAACTTACTAAGACACGAAACAGGTTGATCTCTTGGTTAAAGGACTGTGCACAGAGAAAAATACCACTATGTGACTCCCTCAGGTGATCTTCCTCGACTTTTTCCTTGAAAGTTTGATCAAAGCTAGAGCGAGCCTTTGTAGGTGTGGCTCACTTGCCACACTTAAGAGACCTTGCTCCTACTCAGGCACACACCCACCACACTGGAGTGTTGAGTTACTGATTGGGCAGGACGCCACCTCAGTACTTATACTCCTAGAAGTCAGAAGAGGGAGAGGAGAACCCTTTGCTGTTAAGGACAAAATTAGGATGGGCAGTTAACGGTCCTGTGAGCAGGTCACTGGGAGCAACAGAATTTGGGACTTACTTAAGTCAAGTGCCCTGTACTGCAGCACGATCACCATGTTTGGATGATCAGCTGAAACAGTTTTGGGACCTCGGAGGAGCACTTAGATGAAAAGGGAAGATCAGTGGATGACTATCAAGTCCGAAATTTGTGGAACAAAGAGGGAACTATGGTTGATGGACATCATGAATTCCCAATCTCATTTGGATAATGTTGAGAAGATTCTCTGGCCTGAAAACACGTCTTCAAAGGGGTGAAATTCTGAAGGATATATATATAGCAGAAATGGAGAAGTTATTCCAAGGACACATTGAGCAGGCAAAAGGGAGTAGGACCGCCAGGGAAGACATGGTACCTCCCACACCAGCCGGTATTCAATCCTAACAAACCTGACAAAATACACAGTGTTCGATTGTACTGCTGACTTTGAAGGCACCGCCCTAAATAAACAGCTCATGTAAGGCCTGGACTTGATGACCTGCTGGGCATGCTGTTCCAGTTTAGAGAAGAAGAGTTGCAGAAGCTGCTGATATCAGGGCTATGTTTCACCAGGTAAAGGTCACCCCAAGGGATCGCAATGTTCTAAGGTTCTTGTGGTGGCTAAAAGGGGATTTCTCTGTGAGGCGAAAAGTATATCACATGACTGTGCACTTGTTTGGAGGTGTTTGGAGCCCCAGCATATGCATCATTCCCTCTCCTGAGGGCATTATCTAAATCCAAATTAGCGGATGTAAAAAGGAACTTCTATGTAGATGACCTCTTGATGTCTGTCGATAATGAGGCAATTGCCATTCACCAGGCAAAGCAGTTGAAGGACCACCTAAAACTCAGTGGCTTTCACTTAACTAAGTGGATGTCAAACTCAAGAAAAGTTACTACTGCTGGACAGGACTCCTCCTGTTAAGGATATTGATCTCACAAAACAGGACCTACCAATCGACAGAGCCCTAGGGGTCCTGTGGAGCCTAGAGAGTGATATGCTTCAAATCAGAGAGACTACTGATCTCAAAAAAGGGGGATGCTAAGCATTATGGGGTCAGTATATTAACCGCTCTGCTTGCTAGCCCCATTCACGGTGAGAGCAAAGATGATCTACCAAGAGGTAATGGAGACTATTACCAAGTGTGGGACATAGTGGTTTGTGGCATCTTCACCTGACGATTTTCTGTCTGCTGGTCCTGACAGATATATAGTGTCAGATACATTAAACTGCAGGTTGTCTTGCTGAGTACTGGAGAGGTTTTTCATCTTGGCGGCCCAATGTCCTGGGAGGAGTCCAAGTTCTGCGGATACATAGGGTTGTATTCTCTCCTTGTGATTGGTGACGTGGAGATTTTCCTTGTCCAGCAGCAATACAGTTAAGG
>NC_051391.1:23637531-23655394 GCF_015228065.2 Penaeus monodon | reverse complement strand
TAAAAAAAGTTTTTGTGTTTTTTTTTTTTTTTTTTATTTTTAACTATTTTTATAATATATTATATATATATATATATATATATATATATATAATATATAATGTATGTATGTTATACACACTAATAGGTATATACATATATATGCTATATATATGCATATATATATGTATATTATTGAATATTATATACATACATATTATTGTATATGTATACATACATATACATTATATGTATATATATGTATACATATATTATATATATTATGTATAATAATATTTATAATACATACATATATTATGTATATGTATACATATATATACATATATATGTATAATATATATTATATATATTATACATATATTTTTTTTTTTTTTTTTTTTTTTTTTTTTTTTTTTTTACGGTAGGTTCATGTTTGAGCCGCCGGGGTCACAGCATGATACTTAATTGTAGTTTTCATGTTGTGATGCTCTTGGAGTGAGTACGTGGTAGGGTCCCCAGTTCCTTTCCACGGAGAGTGCCGGTGTTACCTTTTAGGTAATCATTCTCTCTATTCTATCCGGGCTTGGGACTAGTACTGACTTGGGCTGGCTTGGCCACCCAGTGGCTAGGTAGGAAATCGAGGTGAAGTTCCTTGCCCAAGGGAACAACGCGCCGGCCGGTGACTCGAACCCTCGAACTCAGATTGCCGTCGTGACAGTCTTGAGTCCGATGCTCTAACCACTCGGCCACCACACACACACACACACACACACACACACACACACACACACACACACACACACACACACACACACATATATATATACACACTACACTACTAGCGATCAAACCTGTTAATTAATACATCGATTGTAAAATGCACACAATATACAAAGCCACTAAATAACAATGTATATTAGATTATTTAATAAAGAACCTTCTACAAATATTGGATACATACGCATTGCGGGAACAGTCTGAATATTAGCTTAACGCTCTGACTCCAGAATGTTATGGGCGTCTTGACGGCACAGAGGTTCTCCTCGAACTGCCCTCACACTTTAAACATGCACAGGCTACAAGTCAAGTAACATTCTACTTCATATGTTATACATTAATTAGGTCGCAACCTCATTATCTCCCAACATCAATCATATGAAGAGCTGCCATCCCTTCCTATGGCATGACCCCTCGAATAAACAGTTTTTGACAGGTCAGCTCTTATGGCTGATATAGACCATGTGTTGACCCAGTGGTACTCGCCGAGGCCTTCCCGGCGGTTGTAACACAGAAGATGAATTGAAATCATACAATCCTCTCCGATCGCAGTGTTACAGGATACATGATATACAAATTATGTGATATACCAGCTGCTGATATGAATTTTGTGATAAACCAGCGGCTACACTCCCCCCTTTTGCTCCACAGTGGAGCAACCAAATAACCTCGCTATTTTAGATGATGCTTCCAAGAGGCACAACTTCCCAATTGGTCTGATGAGGAGTCCAGAACTAGTCTGAACTTTGGCTTTTCTCAAGAGACTATCTTCACCGGCCATAGCCTCTATCACCCTTCCTAGGGTGAATGAGGACAGGGTCTCCTTCCTGAAGAATTTTGAGATGGCTTCAACTGTCTCTGCCTCATCCTCAATGTGTTCAGGTACTCAGCTTTCCATTTTTCCCCAGAACCTATCTGCTAGGACTTGTGCATGGATCCAGGCTTGATGATATATGTTGTCAAGTGATGTATTGACTTCTGTCTGCATTTGGATACCATCTGCATTCATTCTCAGGGCATGTTCAGGGTTCAAAGCTTCTAGTTCTGTGACATCACTCAGAATCACAGTAAGAGGGCGTTGTTCATTGTAGTGTATATCTGGGCGAGTCTTTTCTGAATTACCTTCACTTGTTTCACTATTTCACTTAGAGGATAACACAGACGTTATGCCACAGACCCCCTTCTTAGGCTTTGTGTGTCCCACATGAATGACAGAGTTAAACCCTCAAACAGATCTTCAAAAAATGCAATGATAATGGATACTGCAATCCTTAACTGTATTGCTGCTGGACAAGGAAAATCTCCACGTCACCAATCACAAGGAGAGAATACAACCCTATGTATCCGCAGAACTTGGACTCCTCCCAGGACATTGGGCCGCCAAGATGAAAAACCTCTCCAGTACTCAGCAAGACAACCTGCAGTTTAATGTATCTGACACTATATATCTGTCAGGACCAGCAGACAGAAAATCGTCAGGTGAAGATGCCACAAACCACTATGTCCCACACTTGGTAATAGTCTCCATTACCTCTTGGTAGATCATCTTTGCTCTCACCGTGAATGGGCTAGCAAGCAGAGCGGTTAAATACTGCCCCATAATGCTTAGCATCCCCCTTTTTTGAGATCAGTAGTCTCTCTGATTTGAAGCATATCACTCTCTAGGCTCCACAGGACCCCTAGGGCTCTGTCGATTGGTAGGTCCTGTTTTGTGAGATCAATATCCTTAACAGGAGGAGTTCCTGCCCAGCAGTAGTAACTTTTCTTGAGTTTGACACCCATTTAGTTAAGTGAAAGCCATGAGTTTTAGGTGGTCTTCAACGCTTTGCCTGGTGAATGGCAATTGCCTCATTATCGACAGACATCAAGAGGTCATCTACATAGAAGTTCCTTTTTACATCCGCTAATTTGGATTTAGATAATCCCCTCAGGAGGGGGAAATAAATGATAGGGCTGGGGCTCCAAACACCTCCAAACAAGTGCACAGTCATGTGATATACTTTTGCCTCACAGAGAAATCCCCTTTTAGCCACCACAAAAAACCTTAGAACATTGCGATCCCTTGGGGTGACCTTTTACCTGGTGAAACTTTAGCCCTGATATCAGCAGCTTCTGCAAACTCTTCTCTCTAAACTGGAACACCCATGCCAGCAGGTCATCAAGTCCAGGCCTTACATGAGCTGTTTATTTAGGGCGGTGCCTTCAAAGTCAGCAGTAAAAATCGAACACTGTGTATTTTGTCAGGTTTGTTAGGATTGAATACCGGCTGGTGTGGGAGGTACCATGTCTTCCCTGGCGGTCTACCCCCTTTTTGCCTGCTCAATGTGTCCTTGGAATAACTTCTCCATTTCTGCTATTATATATCCTTCAGAATTTCACCCCTTTGAAGACGTGTTTTCAGGCCAGAGAATCTTCTCAACATTATCCAAATGAGATTGGGAATTCATGATGTCCATCAACCATAGTTCCTCTTTGTTCCACAAATTTCGGACTTGATAGTCATCCACTGATTTTCCCCTTTTTCATCTAAGTGCTCCTCCGAGGTCCCAAAACTGTTTCAGCTGATCATCCAAACATGGTGATCGTGCTGCAGTACAGGGCACTTGACTTAAGTAAGTCCCAAATTCTGTTGCTCCAGTGACTGCTCACAGGCCCGGGTTAATGCCCATCCTAATTTTGCCCTTAACAGCAAAGGGGTTCTCCTCTCCCTCTTCTGACTTCTAGGAGTATAAGTACTGAGGTGGGCGTCCGGGCCCAATCAGAAACCTCAACACTCCAGTGTGGTGGGGGTGTGCCTGAGTAGGAGCAAGGTCTCTTAAGTGTGGCAAGGTGAGCCACACCTACAAAGGCTCGCTCTAGCTTTGATCAAACTTTCAAGGAAAAGTCGAGGAAGATCACCGAGGGAGTCACTAGTGGTTTTTTTCTCTGTGCACAGTCCTTTAACCAAGAGATCAACCTGTTTCGTGTCTTAGTAAGTTTTCTTGTGTCAGTGTAGTAACCACCATTTCTTTTGTCTCTCTTTTGGCCAAAATTTCTATTACCTTGATGGAACAGAAAGAAAAGAGAACTACGGAGTCCAGCAAGGGACATATCATCAGGGTTCGTCCATTGTTGTCCTCAGCAGCTGTTACTATCACTTGAACAAAGGGGGGGCCACCTCACTCCTTACAGCTTGCACCCATGCTTTTCGATGTCGTCCGTGAATGAGTGCTTTGTCATTGTTGCTGTGAGGGCCCTAGCCTCAACAGTTTGTCCCAAAACTTTCATTTTCACCATTATTTTAAGTGGCAATTTGAGTATTATGTAACCACCGTGAATGCTTCCTCCACAACCATTTGTCACATATTCTTTATAGGTGGCTATCCCTAAGGCATATGAAGCATCATTCTGTGCTGTCATTATATTTCTAGTTTGTTGTTTTGGGGCAGATATGAATGCTCGTCTGGGTACAGTATCCACGTCCTTAACTTCCCTTTGGGCCCCGTCTTACATCAATGAACTGGGCCTTGGAAAATGTTAGAGGGTTCTGAGCATGCCTGCTACATGCGGCATCCATCTCCTTCTGTAGGAATTCCTTACATTTTTTTTTTTTTTTTTAATGAGGAATCTTTTATGCCTTTTGTCAAACCAAATGCATGCCCCTTGGATTGCAGTCAATCATCCATTCTATCCACCAGACTTCTCACTACGATGGGTTTCAATATGGCTCAGCTTCCCAATTCTCTATGGGACTCAGATTTTGGCACACCTCCGAGATGACCTCATGGTCACCTTCCCTCACCCGTGGGCCCCCTTGTTAGCTCTACTTCTATGCGACTCATGTACAATTTTATCTCAAAATTTTGCATCAAGGATTTTTAGTGCTGTCTTTAAGTCCTCCTTCTTCGGCAGTCTCATACAGTGGGTAATGTGCCTTTTCACTTTTGTATCGCAAAGGTCAAATAGCGGTTCAGTTTTTCGGGCTGGGGGATAGAAATGCAGAGTACCTCTTGCTCAAAACCCCCTCGGAAGGCCTAATACTCCTCAGGACTACTACCATTTAGTTTTGGGGAAATTTTACTTGCAACATTGTATTACCTCCCCTGACCTTTTTTTTTTTTTTTTTTTTTTTCTTTTTGTCATCACTTGGATCAGATTGTTTTGAAAGGGAGTGGGGTTTTTTTGGGACTTGCGAATTTTTCGTTTGGGCCGGTGTGTTTAAATGTCACCCCTCATTACTTGGAAGTTTCAGTAGTGCTGAGTTTTTGAAGTTGTTTAGATCTCCACCCCTTTTTTTGTCATCACTGTTTCTTAATGATTCTGATTCAGTGTCTGAGGGAGCTATCCTCACCACTTGTGAATTCTGATGTAGTGCGTTTCATTGCCTTGATTTCCGTTTCTATGGTCATTGTTCTCACTCGAAAATTCCGAAGCAGAGTCCTTATGGCTTTCCTTCCTCACAGGTCTCTCCAGAGTCCCTTTAATTACTCCATGACGTCACTCCATAGGACGAAAGAGTCTGCCATGTGACTCACGCTGGGCAGAGTTGATGATGAGGTAGAATCAGGAATTTTCTTCCTCCTATGTTCGCTCATTGGACTAAGAGGACTCCCTTCTCCAGAGTTGACAATAGAGTAGACCTGGGGACGTTCTTCCCCTTTTTGACATTCCAGGACCAGGAGGTGCAAGAGGTGTTTCTTCACCTGTTCTTCCACCTTCGGCTATTTGCAGCGGTCTGAGATCTGACTGACACAGCTTTGGGGGGTTTCCTGCTGGGAGTCAATAAAGCACTGTAAATTTTTTTTTTTTTTTTTTTTTTGACTGTAATCATAACAGCACCGTGGGTTTTGCTCTGTAGTAACAACAACACTGTGTTTTTTTTTTTTTTTTTTTTTTTTTTTGCCTGTAATAAACAAAAACTGTGGGTTTTTTTCTCTGTAATAAAACACAACACCGTGGGTTGTTTTTTGCTCTGTAATAAACACAATGCCATGTTTTTTTTCTCTCTCTCTGTAATAAACACTATTCTATTTTTTTCGTAATAAACACAACACTGTGGGTTTTGTTTTGTAACAAACACAACACTGTGTGTTTTTTGCTCTGTAATAAATACAAACACTGTGGGTTTTGCTCCATAACAAAACACAACACTTGGGTGGGCCCTTTTTGCTCGTAATAAACACAACACCATTGGGGTTTTTTACTCCTTAATAAACACAACACCAGGGTTTTTTGACTCTACAAGAATGCAGCACCGTGAGTTTTTAATTCAGTAACACACACAATATCGTGGATTTTTGACTTTGTAAGAATGCAGCACCATGGGTATTTGACTCAGCAAGAATGCGCACCGTGGGTTTTTAAAATCCCTTTAAAAAACACAATAAACCCTGGGTATTTGAATCTGCAAGAATGCAGCACTGTGGGTTTTTAACTCCTTAATAAACACAATGCCATGGGTTTTTGACTCTGCAAGAATGCAGCCTGTGGGTTTTTGACTCTACAAAAATGCAGCACCGTTGGTTTTTGACTCTGCAAGAATGCAGCACTGTGGGTATTTGACTCTGCAAGAATGCAGCACCGGGGGTTTTGACTCTGCAAGATGCGCCTGTGGGTTTTTTGACTCTGCAAGAATGCAGCATCGGGGGTATTTGACTGCAAGAATGCAGCACTGTGGGTTTTGACTCTGCAAGAATGCCAGCACCGTGTTTTTTGTTTTTTTTTTTTTTTTTTTTACTTAATAAACACTGTGGGTTTTTGACTGTACTGACCACCATGCACTGATTCCAACACATTACACGATATTGCTATTTTCCCCTTATACGGAGTGAAGCGTTACGTACACAAGAACACCAACAGGGGAGCACGGACACTACATCGCTTATATAAAGTTAAGTTAAGTAAGTTTTTTTACAACCCTGGCTATCTGCTCCGGCGTGAGCAATCATTACAGTTATACATAATCTGACATAGTTCAGTAGTCTGTAACTACTGTAATTGTACATGATAAAATAGAAATAGAAATCATACATCATACAAAAAATATTACTTTCATATGCTTTTGCCCACTGTGTTTACATAACACTGTTATTTGTTTACGGTAGTAATTACATAGTAAATTTAGGGTATAGTACGAGTATAAACTTCCAATTATCAGATGAAATGAATATTCACTAGTTCTTATACCTCATGTTAGGTGATTGCGAAAAGTTGTATCACTTGAAATTCCGAGTATAGTGCTCAAGTGATCGTTGTTTTCTTTGTTACACAGTCTAAAATCTAGATTCATCTGCACTACTTGCACCGTGCAGTTGCCAGTACATTCTGTAACCTAAACGTAATTCTGGCAATAAACACGTCACACTGTCTGGTTTGCCCTCGATGCCACCCATAGGAAGGCTTGTTATCTCTATAGACTGATCGTAGTGCCTTATGGTACAGCTTTCAGGCCTTTGAGTATTAATCAGATCTACTAGTTTTTTCCTTATGAGAATTTTTCAATATATGTGCAACCTTTGCAAGAGGCATCCATTAATTTTGTTCAAATACCTTATGCAGCTTCTTTTGCCAATTTGTCTACTGGTCGTGCTTGCGTATGCCAAATGGTGGTATCATACAAAATTTAAATTTGAAATTACACTTGTTTCATAAGTTAGTTACGCTAAAGCAATCGCAATTTTTTTACACCACTGCTTTGAAAGAATTTACATCCAAGAGACTTGGTCACAGAAAATACTCCAGAGCCCCTAGACATTAAAATTCCCTTTCAAGGAGTATCGCCACCCGTTTTTAGTGCTGCCCAATTTTGTTTCTCATATAACTTTTGGTTGTAGTGAGCCATTTTTGTATAGAGCGCAAGCAAAACCAGCATTGTATCTAGACTGTACAAATCAGTCGGTGAAACACTCATATGCATCATCGCCCATAGATTGTGTGTGTTCCTGTACGTTGCTAGCGCAATTTGTTTTAGTTTAGTTTATTTTAGTCCTTTATTTCCCAAACCCCTGGCTAACTGCAGGGGGCAGCTGTGGTACTTTGATGCAGGGTCATAACATGTAATGGCATTACATCATGCTAGGTGGTCTGAAAGGCGGGTTAAACACATGGCATTCCAATTATATTACAAGTGTTCGCTTATATTCTTCATTACACAGTTTACACTTAGTTTCTTCGACATTACTAACTGTACTGACCCGCCAATACAATCTATATCTAAGCCTGATTCTTGTGGTCACAATATCACACTGTCTTGTTCTTGCTTTATATAAACCATAGGTGAATGAATCTTTACTAAACCGGTCATAGTGCTTTATGCTACAGCATTCAGGGCATTGAGAATTCATCAACTCAGCCAAGTCCTCTTTGAAGGAAGGTTAATGCTATATAAAATCTCACAAATAGGTACCCCAAGATCTATATCCACACTTTCCTTGTCACACGCTGACTTTGCCATGTGATCGGCATGATCATGCCTAGGGATTCTAACATGCGATGGAATCCACACAAAAAGTATATCATGGCCTTGTTCTTTTGCATGGTACACATTTATCCAGGTGTCATTTGCGATATTAACTGCACCTTTGTCTAGAGTGTTCAGCACTCTGAATCACAGAATATTCCCCTGAGCCTTGATGCAATAGAAATTCAGTGGCCATGAGTATTCCTGCCAACTCAGTTTGCTTAGTGCTAGCCCAGTCATGAACCCTCCTACAATCCTGATGCAGCAAGATATTGTTTTTATATACAACAAAAGCACATCCTGCTCTGTTCCCAGACTGCAAGGACCCGTCAGTGTAGCATTCATAAGCATTGGATAGAGTTTCAAGATGCTCATTTATAATTGCAAGTACATGCTACTTAAGTATAGCAGGGGGGACACGGTCTTTTATGGGGGCAGTCGTATAATATACACTTAGGTTCAACTTTTCCCAAAGGGGGTACTGAACGTCCATGTAGGGTCTTATTTATGGGTATTTTTCACTGAGCTAATGTGTTTACATGTTACTTGTATCCATGGATTTGAGTGTTAATCGAAGTTTTTCATGCAAAGTTAGCTTTTCTGTTTCTGTGTTTTAGTTGCCTCTGGAACTCGGTACAATGGGGGGGTTCTCTAATTAATTTGACACCAAAGTGGTATTTATGTAAATATTCTTTCATAACAGATGGTAAGTTTAGTTTCAGTTCTCATTTTCAAAATTTCTTGTTGGTTCTAGGGGCACCAAGAATGATCCTTATGGCTTCATTTTGTACATGTTCTAAACCAGTCAACTCTTGATTCCTTGAACAACATAGGTGCAATGCAATGATAACTATGACTGGACCGTATGTTTTGACAATTTAAAAGAGTCTTGCAATATTGACATTGATACCATGGCTTTGCCAACAAGTGTCCTAAGTGGCTTCAGCCGCTCCCACACCCTTTTCTTCAGGTTTTGATGAACTCTGCATAAATTGACCTCACCCCAAGGTATTTGTAATGATGGCAGAGATCTAGCTCAAGGTCATTTATATTAAAACCTTGGCAGAGGGATTGTCTTTGGGTTAAGAGCCTTTTTTTTTTTTAGTCGAGATTACCAAGCCACACTCAATAGCCCTTGCTGAGAGTATATCTAGAATCTCTTGCATTTCTTTCTTCAGATGAGGATTTAATGCAAATATCATCGGCACAGAAAATAATGGAGTCATTGCCCCCAATGGTATATCGCCTAGTAATCTATGCATTAAATATATTAAATAGCATGGGACTGAGGTTTGCCGAGTTCAAATACTTTTGTATGAGTACTCTTAATGCCCCTGAAGAGAACCTGAGCCAATTCGATAGATACATTTGAATCCATGTTAACAGTTTTCCCTGAATACCAAACCTAGCGAGTTCCCTCAAGAGTTATTTCTCTGTTTGCAATATCAAAGGCAGATTTAAGATCAAGAATAGGGTTTTGCATGCCTGGGTTGTGTTTGTATTCTGTAAAACAGTGCTGACTGCTACGCCCTGGAAGAAATCCATACAGTCTGGGGGATAACTTAGCATTTATGCAATACATAAGCCTGTTCAGTATTATCCTCTCAAATACTTTGCACAGACAGGAGGTCAAGGAAATGGGCCTGTATTTGTCAGTATTAGGTTTAGGTATGAGAATGATTCAGCTTTTAGTCCAGGAGCTTAGGATGATTCCTTGTGATTGGCTGAGTCTATACAGGTGCAAAACTGGGCTGCCTGGTACCTGAGCAATGTGGCGAAGGATGCTGTACGTAATGCCATCTTCGCCAGGGGCAGTTGCTTTACCTTTCAGAAGGGCATGACTTAGTTCCCACTCGGTTATTTCGGCAAAGTCGGAGGGGTCAATAGCAGCACAGGCTACTGCTATATTAAAGTTCCTATCTATTTTCAACTTGTCGAGTTGATCTTTTATCCCTTGCGGGAGTGAGTTTAGCTGAGATTTCTCGGCCCACTGCTCTAGCAGCATATTAGCCTGCTCTTGTGGACTGTGGAACTGTGGTGTTGTGAGAGCTTTACCTGTCAGCCTATTAATTTTTCTCCACATGTCAGCCACAGAAGTTTGACTATTGATACCTTGCAGGAATTGTTCCCAGTGTTTACTACGAATCTGAGTTTTTAATTCTCTGAATTCCTTGTTGGCTTTAAGAAACTGCAGAAGATTATCTGTCGTTTTACTATCTTTATAACAATTAGCAAGCTCCTGGACCTGTTTATGTTCCTTGGCCAGAATAGGGTTTGATCCCCCTGATGCATGGGAGGCCTGGGGCCTCTTTTTCTTTGAGAGTTATCATAAAACAGACCCATGTGTTTATAGTAGTCAGTGACAACTTTGTTTAAAATCCTGAGAGAATTTTTCAACAGTTGTTATTTCATAGGTGTTTATACCAGTCATAGACCCGTGCCTTAAAGTGATGCTCCAAGCCCGGTGGGATATTATTCTGAGTCGTGTCTACAGCATAGTAGTTCGGTTTGCAAAGTGGTCACCAACCTCTCGTACCAGTGAAAAATACAAGACATTTCCATGAACTAAATTTTTTCCAATACGTAATCTACCTGCCAATCCAAATGAGTCTCTGCTTCTGTATCAATACTATCAGTGATCTACTATTGATGAATCCTTGAATTCTTCCCCATTACTATTACGCTGGTTGTCTCCAAAGTGTGGATGCCTTGCATTGAAGTCGCCCATGATGCCTTTGGGGGTGAAAATTGTGGGAGTATCTGGCATATACATTTTTATAGTGGAAAAATACCCAGAGGCAGTCTGGATTTTTTTATAATGAAATTGAACATCAGTGCTCTCGGATTTTTTTACTAATTTGTGTGGCAGTATTACCTTCACATATATCAACAATCCAGTCATGGCTGTATTCACATATGAATAATATCCCTCAAGTGCAGGTGCTATTTTCATCTTAGCAGTGGCAGCAAAAGGTTTTTTGCCCGCAAATAAAATAAATATTATATTTACGGATGTAAAATTCTAGATTATTCAGGCTTAATGCTACACATATTCCCTGATATGAAATTTTATTGTGCGTTTATCCATAGTGAATAGTGTTTAATAGGAACCTGGGACTTCATGCTGTATACCTCTAATATTACGAATTATAGATTCACATCAGCTTTATGATTATGGATTTCATTACAGATGGTAGTCGTAACTGAAAATTACTTTTTAAACATTTTTAAACATTTGTCTTAGCTTTGTTCCACTTCTCAGCAAGTCCCTTCTGTTGTTGTGTCAGAAAGGACCTGAGGGGCTGGTTGCGTCATTGGACTCGACATCACAGGGATCCTGATTTTGTATGTGGCTGCGTCAGCGCTGACACGCCCACTCTGGTTATCAGCACTGGCGGTCTGGGCATCGATTCTCCTGTTCGTTCTTGATCACTATGGTAACGCTAGTATCACGACAATGACAGTCACTTTAATTTTTTTCTATTTTCCCGCCTCAGCATCGTTATTTCATTAATTAATTTTGTTTTCAGCTTTCAGAGCTTTCATTTCCTTTTAGAAGTTCAAGCACATTTACGTCGCCGTGGTCAGCTGGCTCGATGTCACTTCTGTCACATGGTTTTGCGGGGGATTCCCGCCAGTCCTGTGGTCATCCCCTTTCCGAGGGTGAGAGACGGTTTTCCTTGGCTGTCGCCTGGGAGGGAGGGGGGGCGATTTGTCTTCAATTTAGAGAGTATGTCAGCTTTGCGGGCCCCAGATACCCTCTGTGAAGATCAGCATCATCTTGCTCACCTTCCCTCCAGCTGCGTAATTTTGTCGCGTAGTTCGGTGGCCTCTTCACCCCCCCCTCACTGGCAACCGCAGGAAAGCTCTGCCCGTTGGTGACATCACACAGGGAATGGTCGGGTGCTTCCCCAGCACACTGGTCGCGGGTTTGGGGTTGGAGGACTCGCGGTCGGTGCTGGTGGGGGTGGAGGGGAGGGTACAGGCAGGGAGGGCCCTGCACCCCCAGTGCCAGGCAGTCACACCTGTCATCCCACACCGGAAGCATAAAGGGACTAAGACTGGTGCATCTGCAGTACTCCTTCTGGCACTGCAAGGTCACTCCTTGGCAGTATGTTGGTTACCCCATGCTGTGGGAGCCTGCCTTGCCCTTGCAATACTTAGCTACACGGCCACTTCCCATGCAGTTATAGCAGTTTACAAAGGATGCCCTCCACAGCCGCACGTGGCTGGCGGGCATGTATTTTCCAAAGAAATGGTAGTACTTGGAGGTGGTTCCTCTCCTTTCCATATTAAGTGGATGCGGTTTTGTGGTTGCCCATCCTTGTGCACTCTTATGGCCTTGTGAACTCCGTCGAGTGCATTGCATTTTTAAGATCAAGATCCTTGTTGTAGTGTGTCACAAGATATTCGTCATATTTTTCTCGTTTTTGTGGTTCATCACATAGTTTTGAAGGGGATACCTCCAATTTATCCTTTAATAAGGGCATCAATGTATTTTGCTGCGTGCAAGCGACATACACATACGGTGAGGAGAGAGTATCTCCTCGCACAAGGGCGAGGGGGGTACCCCAGGGCCGGAGGTCGTTGCCGAGATCCTACAGCCATTTAATTTTTCGGATTTCGTTTGTCTTCTGGGAAGGCGAGGCAGACATAATTTTCTTTGTGCCAGTTTGGGGTTTACCGGCATTGTTGGGCTTTTTTTTTTTACTTTGACTTCACAAATGTGAAGCCGTCACTTTTCCCCCTTCAGCGTCGCCCACCAGGGCATCGGGATCGCCTTCAGCGCATGCCCATTGCATGGCAATGGATTCAGTAGGGCTATCCACTGATACGGCTAAAAACATTCTTCAGCTGTGGGAGGGGTGGGACAGTTATCCACCGAGTCCTTCCCCTCAGTGTTTACATTGTGGTTTCCCCCCATTGTGGGGGTGACCGCAGTGCCTTGCCCGCCCCGCCGAATTTTTTCAAATTCCTTACAAGCATAATTATTATTACATCACTACTGTCATGTCACTGACTTGCGAATTATATGAGCACCAAAAGTTCATGAACTCCTTGTACAACTTTCTCGTATGACACAAGAGGTTCGTGTGTAGGGACAGGGTACTGGAGCACGGGCACCCCACAACCTCTCCGTATGAGGTTACGGTGCACAATTTTTCGTAAATCGCACGAGCAGTTCCATACAGTTTTGTTGACCGGTGATTTTCAGGATGTCCTCGTCCCCTGCTCGCAGCCGTTGCGCTGCCCTTTCCGCCGTGTGTCGCCCACAGGGGTGTACCCCGCCCTCGGCTCCCCTGTTAATGTCTTGGTGATTAGCACCCTTTTGTGTTTGGACTGTGGCCGCCGAAAACGCCTATGATTGTCATTGCGGTGGGGTGACTGATACTCACTGCATAGCACTCGCTTAAGGTTTATTTTAGTAGCAGCCAAACCTATTAATACATTGATTGCAAAAGCACACAATATACAAAGCCACTAAATAAAAAATGTATATTAGATTAATAAAAAGAACCCTTTTACAAATATGGACACATATGCATTGCGGGAACATTCGGAATTCAGCTTAATACTCTGATTCCAGAATGTTATGGGAGTCTTGACGGCACAGAGGGTTTTCCTCGAATTGACTTCACACTTTAAACATACCAGGCTACAATGTCAAGTAAAATTTTACTTCATATGTTATACATTAGTTGGGTCGCAACCTCATTATCTCCCAATATCAATCATTGAAGAGCCACCATCCCTTCCTATGGGACGACCCCTCGCACAAACATTTTTCACAGGTCAGCTCTTAGGGCTGATACAGACCATGTGTTGACCCAGTGGTACTCGCCGAGGCCTTCTCGGCGGTTGTAACATAGAAGATGAATTTAAACCATACAGTCCTCTCCGATCACACTGTTACAGGATACGTGATATACAAATTATGTGATATACCAGCTGCTGATTTGAACTTGTGATATAACAGCGGCTACATATATACATATTTTATTAACGGTAGGTTCATGTTTGAGCCGCCGTGGTCCACACCATGATATTTAATTGTAGTTTTCATGTTTTGTGATGCTCTTGGAGTGAGTACGTGGTAGGGCCCTAGTTCCTTTCCACGGAGACTGCCGGTGTTACCTTTTAGGTAATCATTCTCTCTATTTATCCGGGCTTTTTTTGGGACCAGCACTGACTTGGGCTGGCTTGGCCACCCAGTGGCTAGGTAGGCAATCGAGGTAAAGTTCCTTGCCCAAGGGAACAACGCGCCGGACGGTTTACTCGAACCCTCGAACTCAGATTGCCGTCGTGCCATTCTTGAGTCTGATGCTCTAGCCACTCGGCCACCGCGGCCTTTACATAATATTATATATTAATATATATATATATATATAATATATATATATATATGTATGTATGTATATAGGGTGAACTCCCATAGCCTTTGACCATGCAAAGGCAGGGATTGAAATACAAGGCAGTAGTCGGACACAGGCACTGTATCTAAATAAGACTAACCCAATATTTAAAATCTGTGTGTGCGCTCGTATGCGCTAGGAGTGCACTGAGGTTTAGTAGAAACTACTGGTGCCTGGTAGGTGAGTTCACATGTAAGAAATGCCCAACCATTATGTTTCCGGGCAGCAATCAGTGGGCTATTCTTCCACAAAAGTAAGGATGGTGGCTATGCCCCTAATGTCATGTACACGTAATTGATGGATGGAACTTATGAGCTGTCTTAATAGTCTCTTTTAGAAAGAAAAAAATCGCTCTTACTGGACATAACAAACATTCCTGATCTTCCCTCCTAACATTATAGAAAGACTCTACAAATGGATTCCCATGGGATGGGATTAATGTCCGTCTCTGTCTTGGGCTATGAATTCCGGAAGATAAAACTTTGCTTGGCTATAGTACTGGAAAGGGCCTGTATTTCTATGATCCTACTAAGCATTGCTATAGGAGAGATGTAAGGGTTCGAAGGGTGGATGTGTTAAGGCCCTAAGCACTGCGTTTACACTTCATGATGATGTCCTGCGAACTGATCTTGCTGACTTGTGTTGAATATGCTTTAATGATATTTCGGATTCGGTTATTAAACAAATCGAATCCCATAAATGAACAAAATGTCCATTAGCATAGCCTTTTGACTTTGATACCTGAGACTGAAAAGTTCATTTTTTATCAATGAAAAAAAAAAAAAAAAAAAAAAAAAAAAAAAAAACCTGCAAAACTTTAAACTGGATGGCTTCTTTCATGAACCACTGTTTATACTTATTCCCTTTGATATGATACTTTAATATAAATGTTTGGATTTAACCAAGAACTGCACATCTCTTGAGGAATAGCCTCTTTGATGAAGGAATCACTTGATAATCTCCACACAGTTAGTTGAAATGCGTGCAGAGCCTGATGAATGCTGTGGGCTTTTGGCTGTGTTGTAGAAGGCATTGAGGTGTGTGTGCTGTCACCTGAAAGTGGTCCGGACACCATTTCCCTTTGTAGCCAGGATGGAACTCTCAGAAGGTGTGGTCCCTTGAAGAGGTAGGAAATGGAGCACCTTCCGAACATGAGAAAAAGGAGGGAAGGCATACAGCTCCTGACAGTTCCAGTTTATAAGAATGCATCCATTGCAGTCACTCTAGGGCCTTGGAATGGTGACACAAAAATTTGGTAGCCTGAAGTTCAGTGTTGTAGCCAAAAGATCCCCATAACTTCCACAGAAGATTGCACATGTCTTGATGGAAGGTCCCACTCCATAGAATAATCTGAGTGCTGAGGCACTAGAGGTCCCTTTGATAGCATTTTCCTCAGTCCATTCTAAGATCTTTTGAGCTTCTGTATTGAGTACTGGCTAATTCCTACCCCTTCCTTAGGGTCGTCGTGCCTTGTAAAATCCCTGTGACGTAAAGGCCTGGAGATATTGCTCTAAGCTTCAAGATACTGATATGCAGGAATCTTTTTGTTTTATCCATATTCTACTTTTGATTCCTGTAGAAACGATACTCCCCAACCCTTCACTGAGACATCTGTGTAAAGGTTCAAACCTGGAGATGTCATCTGGAGAAACTGCCTTACAAAAGATTTTGTTCCTCTGAGCACCACTGAAGATCCTGAAGAATATTGTCCCAAGGTAAAGGATTGTATCCTTGTGACTGCCCCACATCTGAGTAAGCTGTAGTTAAATGTTCCACATTCTTCATCTTGCTCCTGATATCGGGTGGATGATGGAGTCTAAGAGTATCTTCCACTCTTTGAAGTGGTGGACAGTTGTTTGCTGAGAAAAATATTCTAAATGGTAACAGAATTTTTATAGTCTTTTCTGTGTCAGGAAAACCTTCTAAAGAGAAGAATGAATCTCCATCCCCAAAAAGATATTTTACCCAGCCTATTATTATCCCCAGTGTGGAGCACAGGTTGGCGAGAACACATGCTGCTTGTGGGCCTCCTGTCGTGAGGCAGCCAAAACAAAGGCTTTTCCATATGGAGCATGCTAAAATTCATTCAAATGGATCACGTCTGTGTGTTGGCCAAGTTAGTGTTCAACACAAACTGCATAGACCTTCCAGTATTCGGGTGACAGGTAGCGGGCTAAAAATAGGTTTAGAAACCTCATTGTCGTGAATGAACACTTTCAAAACCATATTCATGAAAAAAAAAAAACACAGGCGAAGCCCTGGTGAGTCTAGTGCTCTTAGCATCCTCCTACCGACTGTGTTCCCCAGGTTTATACCCCTGTGCCTCAGGGAAGCAATAAGTGATGTTAGCATTTTGTTAAAATTCATCTGTGGCCCTTCTAACTCTGATCCTTCATTTCATTCTCCTCTGTTAAAGTTTCCGAAATAATACTCTTCGGGTTTTTCCAGTGAATTGCATGTCTTCTGTGTGGCTGTGCAAAAGTGGGACTAGTATGCATATACTAGATGAGGTATGAAATTACTCGTGATAAATTCTCATGAGTTAATGCCTGTTGCCTGGTGTATTTCCTCAGATTTTTGTAGTCGCATGTTACATGCCAGGTGTTGCTGACTTGTGTGTATGAGTAGCTGACTGTGAAACAGTTGTCTCCCTGGTCATGTCTGGTGTCACTGTTAAGTGACTACTATGTGGGAAGCTATGGCTTTTTCTCCATACATGGCCTATCTAAGAGCCTTGATGTCGAAGACTTGACCTATTGCATGACAACAAAGGGATTGGTGGAACTAGGAAAGGCTGCTGTGTAGCCTAACGTTCCTGTGTGCTCGGTGGACTGAGGGAGAAGACTATGTGTGACATACATTTTTCCTCCCTGTGGCTATGTGGGTTTGACCATCTGACTGCCCAAAAAACTGGACTTTCAAAACCTGTCCTTCACCCTTGGTTTGAGAATGGGGAATTGGGCCTCTGGAGTCTGTCTGTTCCCATCCTGGTCACGTTCTGAAGGATATCCTAAATGTAGTGGAGCCAGGTTTCCCCTACCACTTAGCCCTTCATGGAACATTATTATTATTATTATGGACTACCTAGAGAGACAATATGGAGTCTTTGCTAGGAAAACACTATACCATCTGAATAAAGCATCGAGCCTTGTTACCACACACGACTGTTCACGTGTGCCTGGCCTACAAGTCACATACCCGGCAGAGTGGCCGCTCAAATAAGTCTAATGCCCTTCCGTATCCAATGGGTTAAGTGA
>NC_051391.1:23622531-23632531 GCF_015228065.2 Penaeus monodon | reverse complement strand
GTGTTTTATATATAAATTTTTTTTTTAACAGCCATTCATTCCATGCGGACATAGGCCTCTCCAATTACTACTGTGAGGTTATCAGGCAGGCGACCCTTGCCTGTTGGATGCTCTTCCAAATCAACCGCGTTTGCGCCACGCGGTGATTCCCCTACGACACATCGCTCAAGGCGATATTCTTTTTCTGGGAGGGAAATCGAGGTAAATTCCTTGCCCATGAAACAACGCCGGCCGGTGACTCAACCCTCGAACCCGATTGCCGCCGTACAATCTTGTCCATGCTCTAACCCCCGGCCCCCCGGCCTATACTTTTAAAATTTTATAATTATATATATATATATTATATTTTAAAAAAATATATAAAAGAAGAAGAGAGAGAGAGGGGGAAAAAAGGGGAGAGGAGGAAGAAGGGGAGAGAGATTTAAAAGATTTTTAAATTTTAAAAATTTTTTTTTCCCTCTCTTTTCTCTTCTCTCCCCCTTTTCCTTAAATTTTTTTTTTATATAAATTATAATAAAAATATATTTATAATATTTTATCACTAATATGTATTAATAACATAAATACCCTTTATGATTAAAAAAAAAATATATAATATATATAAATATACTTTTATACATATTATATACATTACTAAACGGGGAAAAATTTTAAAATATATATAAAATATAAAATTTTAATATAATTTATATAAAATTATATATCCCACACACACATAATAACTATTATACATATATTATATACATATATAATGTACATATAATATTAAAATTAATATTTATATATATATATGATATATATTTTTTTTTATATATACACATCACACCAAATCACATCATTTTATATTATTTTTAATATGTGCATATATACAAAAAACATATATATGTGTATATAAAATATAATAAAATTAAAATATATTATATATTAAAAAAATTATATAATTTATATATAAAATAATTATATATAATATATGTATGTGTGGTGTGTGTGGGCGGGTTTCAAATATAAACACATACTACATACAACATACTACACACACATAAATATTGAATGTTTGTGTGTGTGTGTGTGTGTGTTTTGTGTGTGTGTGTGGGGTGTGTGTGTGTGTGTGTGGTGTGTGTGTGTGTGTGGGGTGTGGTGTGTGGTGTGTTGTGTTTTGATGGGGTGTGTTGTGTGTGTTTTGGGGTGTGTGTGTGTGTGGTGTTGTGTGTGTGGTTGTGTTGTGTGGGGGTGTGTGTGGGTTTATATAATCCTAGAATATATTCATTTAAGCAAAAATCAACATTGATTGAAGATATGGAACATACATATATACGTAAAATATATACAATATAAAATGCTATATATCATAAATGTGTATATGCATATTTAATTATTAAATAATAAAATATAATATATAATATTAATATGTATTTAAAACCCCACAACACCACACAAAACTCACACCAAATATATATATATATATTTTATATATATATATATATATATATATACATATTTTATTATGTAATTGAATTTTAAAACCCCATAATATAATATTATATATATATATAAATTATTTATATATATTAAATTATATATATATATATATAAAAATAATTAAAATTTATATCCATAAAATTCTATAAAATATATAATATATATATATATATATACCATAACAACTATGTTAATTATATGTACATATTACATAATAATACATATATAAATGTATATCATTTATAAAAACACACACATATATAACATAAGCACACAACACACTAATATACAAAAACAAAAACAGACCACTATAAGAGTGGATATTCTTTTTCGTACGGGTTGGGGAAAATTTCATTTTTTTCCCATGGACCGTGGCTGTTTTCCACGGGACCCAAATGTCCCAAAAAAAGAACCACCCGCTCGGGGGCGGGGGTCCATTTTATATCTGACCTCTTTTGACCGAGATTTCTTTCTAACTACCACCGCCTAAGGTAGCCCCGCCCTCTCCCCGGGCAGCTGACCGTGACCTCCGCGCGGCCCGATTATAATAGCATGTTTGTTTTTTTATATGCGTGGGTAAACTCTGAATAAAGAGTCAAGCAAATCCCATATAATACCCCCAACCCAATGTAATTCGGCCCCAAAAACCCGATAACTGGTGGCAGGGTGGCGCTGCGCCCCTTCCCGGGCTCGCGCTGAACCAAAATTCCCCGAAGAAAATCCGCTCCCGCTTCAAGACATGGCTAAAAAAAACACGAATACACTTTTTGGGCCCCCCTTCTTATTTTTTTCCCTTTCCCTTCTCCATACAGTTTAACCGTTGTTTTTTTTGGGTTTAAAAGGTGCAAATACGCAAATGGCAGTTCTCCAATTCTTCCACCTAGTTCGCTTTCCCGTGCGATCGAGTATGGATCAAAAAACAAAATATCGTTCGTTACTTAAGAATTAAATTTTTCTCGTTTTTAAGATTTATATTTTTTTATCGCAACAAATTTAAGGGTGTTGTGATTTTATCTTATACAAATTCTTTCATTTTATCTCTTTTCCTAACCCTGCGCCCGACCTGATTTCCCTTTTCTTTCTTTTGCGGTCTTTTTTGGATTAAAAAAAGGTTTAAATTTTCCTGTTTTAAACTACCCATTCCTTTTCCCCCGGTCGGGGGCGGCGGGGGTAAGGTCAAAACCATTTGGGTTCCCTTAATTTGGAAGAAACATATCATTGTTACATTTTTTTTTTGGTGACCTTTTCGGCGCTAGAGCGAAAAGGAACAAAAATTTTATTTTTTGGAATTTGCGTAGGATCTTCCCCCCATCATAGTGCACAGGTTGCCCATATTTCCCCGGGGGGTTTCGTAAAAGCCTAATAGATCTGCGCTCCCTCGTTCGAGAGTAAGTTATTCGTTCGTTTTGGTCCCTTTTAGTCGGGGTGACCCGGGTTTCGTCCCTTAAATTTTTGAGGACTAGGGGTTTAAACTAAACATTTTTCGCTTTTTAATCACACCCTTTTTTCACCCTTTGAGTCGCTTTCAGTTTTGGGTACCCCCCCAAACGTTTGTGTGATTCTGAATTATATTCCTTTGGGGAATTTTTTCGAGCGCCATTAAGAACGCAGAAGAGAGCGGATATTTATTTCCGGCTCGATCGCTTTGTATATACGGCATTTGGGTAAGGATCCCCCCCTTTTTGAGTTTATTGAAGTCGACGTGCAAAGCTGAATGTACCTCGGCATTCAGATTTTTGACCCCCAAAAATTTTCTTGATAAAAAATTTTCGAATATTTTTTTATGTCACCATTCATTCATGGCATTTTGTCGCAATCATTTTAAATTCAATGTGGGTTGAAATAACTTAAATAGCTAGCATTGCTATTTACTTCAGTTTGTTATAGTGAACGTAATATTGTGTTTTTTGATTCATTTTTCTGTGTGAGGCACTCTCGCCCCTTCATTAACGATAGCTGTCCCACACACGCATACACCACACATTCACTCATAAAAACAAAACAGGGTAAAGCAAATGACCCTTTTCATGTCTTATGCCGGGGAAAAAATTTATGATGTATCTCTTTTGCCCGCAATTTTTTCTGTCGTGACGAGTGGGTTTTACATAAAATACAAGTACTCTATTTCTTTTGGTGACGACTATGGGTTTAAATGATCTTCGCGGTCCCGATGTCGTTCCCCTTTTCTATTTCATTCTACAGAGATGGTTTGGAGTTCAATAGGTCTATGCGGGCCGCTTGAATCTCCCTCTTCTAATTTTCTTTTTTACCTTTTTTGAAAATAAAAAACCAAAAAGAAAAAAAAAAGCGAAAATAAGTTAAAAAAAAAAAACATTAAAACCGTAAATTGTTATAATAAACCGGGTATGGGAATTACCACCCCCTTTCTCGTGCCTTTTTTTTCTTTACTCGGGCCCTTTTCGGTATGATTGGGTCCCGACTTTAATTTCAGCGGACCGAACGGCACCCAAGAGGACCCTTAGGATGCTGTGAGAAGGGCGTCAAAGAAGATCGCCATAGGCCCACGGGCCAAAATTTTTGTCAAAAAAGGTACCACGCCCCCAGAATGCTGTGCATAGGGGACGCCGGCGGGGCGCCTGCAATCCGGGCAACTCCAGGAGCTCGTAGCGCAGGTATAAGCCGCCCCGAGATGCCGCCCCCTGCCCCCGCCCCTAGTCCGGACGAAGATTACGAGGAGTGTGGACGCGAGAAGGACCTGGACGAGATCTGTGAGGACGTGTACGGGCGCCGCCGATTAGGCCCGGGCCAGGACTACGAGGAGGTCAAAACGAAACCGAAGTCAAGGAGGACCCTTTTCGAGACTTTTGAGGACGTGTAACGAGGACAACAGACACAGAGGACCAGGGGGATTGGACACAGGGACGAGAAGCCACGAAAAGGCACCGGGGGACGCAGAAACGAGACGCCAGCCAAGTTAGGGCACCCTTTAAGGGCCCCGAGGGCAGGCCGAGTAGGTGGCGAGCAATATAAAATGTGGGTAATTCATTTCTGTTTCAGGATTGGATAATTCATTTCTTTCCCTGGACCACGTGGCTGTTTTCCACGGGATCCAAAGTCCCCAAAAAAGAACCCCCGCTCACGAGGGCGGAGGGCACATTTTTTTATCTGACCCCCGTTTGACCGAGAGTTTTGTGCTAAGCTACCACCGCACTAAGGTCAGCTCCGCCCTCTCTCCGGGCACTGACCCTGACCCCCGCGCGGCCCCATTATAAAAATAACTGTCTTGTGTTTTTTTTAGCGTGGTGTCAACTCTCAGAAATAAAATCAAACCCAATACCATATCCATACCCCTGCAAGCCCAAATTAGGGTTTTTTACCCGTTTACCACACACACAAAAGACACAACCAAAAACACCTATATGTATATATAATATATACATACATAAATAAAGATATATAGACATTAATTATTTTTTTTTTTAACGGTAGGTTTATGTTGAAGCCGCCGTGGTCACAGCATGATACTTAATTGTATTTTTTTGTTATGATGAATTGGAGTGAGTACGTGGAGGGTCCCCAGTTTTTCCCTTTCCCCGGAGAGTGCCCGGTGTTCTTTTAGGTAATCATTCTCTCTATTTATCCAGGCTTGGGACCAGCACTGATTTTGGGTGGCTTCCCCACACGACACACACAGACACCACACACACACACAAATATTATATATATATAATATAATATATAAATATATATATAAATATATAATTTATATATACCTTAAATACTATAATAATACATATAGTCACACACCACACACACACACACACAATAAATTACTGTATATACTTATTAACAAATATAAGATATTATCAATACAAATAAGAATTTTAATCTTTAACAATTAAAATATATACATATACAAAAAGATTAAAAATACATAATAAGATAATATATACAACTACATACAACAACATACTTAATTTTAAAATATATATATATATTATAATAAAACATATAATGTATTAACAATAATGTGTATCACACAACACACACACAAAATTATTTTATATATAATAATTATATAAAATTTATTTTTTTATTAATATACAAAAAAATTTTATATGTACAAAATTTTAATATATATATATTATATAATATATATATATACAATCCTCTCTTCTCCTCCCCTTCTCTCTCCCCCCCTCAACACACACACAACACCACACACAAATAATATATATATATTTAAATTATTGAAAATTTATATATGGGTTTTGTGTATAAAAATAAAAAACATATATAAATTTTAAATATAATATATATATATTGTTTTGTGTGTGGTGTGTTTGGGGTTTGTGTGTGTGTGTGTGTGTGTGTGGTGTGTTTTGTGTGTGTAAAAAATTAATTTTATATATATATTATATATATATATAATAATAAATATATATATAAATATACTATAAATCATAATATTACATTATATATACATATTTATAATATATTTTAATAATTACATACAAACATATATTTTAATACATTATATATAAAATTATATATTTTATATATATCTACATAAAACATCTAATTTTATTAATATTTTTAATTTTATATATATAAAATACATAAAATATATACTTGTAAAATTACAAAAACAAAAGATGTGTATATATATAAATATATAATATATATATATATATAAAAATATATAATATTTTTATATGCATATCATAAAAAATTTTATAATATATATATATTTTAATATATATATATATAAAAAGAGAAGAAGAGAGGAGAGAGAGAGAGAGAGATATTATATACATTGCCAAAAAATTTATCATATATATCCATATACACATAACATATATAGAATACATACTTTTAATACATACATAATTATTATTTATACAAAAAATTTTTAATCCCTTATTTATTTATTTATATTTCTATGCACAATTTTTATTTTTTTCTTTCTTTTTTTTCCTTTTTTTTTTTTCTTATTTTAATCCCCATCTTAAATGGGGCGCCTGGATGATCAGGTTCGGGCAGATATCTTTTACATCCGGATCCCTTCCTGACCCCAACCCCTCTATTTCCCGGGCTTAAACCCCCGGCACTTTTGGCGGTTTGCCCATCCAGTGGTAGGGGGGCAATCGAGGTGATGCCCTTGCCCCGGGAACAATAGAGAGAGTTGGCTCATAGGTTCGTATGCGTGTGCGTGCTGCGTGCGTGCGTGCGTGTGTGTGTGTGTGACATATTACCTATGAAATATATGTATATGTACAAATTGCATAGTATATATATCAAAATATATATATATATTTTTTTTTAAATATGATATTAAATATTTTATTTAATTACCATAGGGGTTATTTTAACAAATTTACACACACCACACACACACACACACACAACACACACACACACACCCCCAACACACACACACCACACACAACAACATACGCACACACAACACCTATATAAATATCAAACATATATCATTATACATAATACATATTATATATAATAATATATAAAAATTTATATTTTTATAAATATATAAATTTTTATAATATATATTTTAATATGTATTATAAGTTTGAATAATATAATATTTATTATTTTAAAAAAAAATATATATATATATATAATTTATAATATATGTAGTATATAGATTATGTTTAAGATATTTAATACTTGTGTGTGCGTATATGTGTGTGGGGTGTGTGTGTGTGTGTGTGTGTGGTGTGTTGTGTGTGTGTGTGTGTGGTGTGGTGTGTGTTGTGTATAAATAATACAATAAAATTAATAATATATATATATATAAAATATTATATTATTTATATATATATATAATATATATATATATAATACTACATTAATATATTTTACTATATGATTTATATAAACGTCTATATATAGATAATATTACATATATTGTAATAATGATAATTTATGTATTGTATTATTTATTATAAAATTATATATATATATATATATATATATAATATGATGAAATAATAAGTGAAAAGCAATTAAAAATATATACAATTTATGTATGTGCGCACACAAACACAAAACACACACACACACACACACACACACACACACACACAACACACACCACCACACCCCCCACACTTAAAAAAATGACAATTCAGTAACGCTTGATACCCCTGATGTAAAATTATACACAAATAAAAAACGAATTTCCACAAATTATTTAATGCCAAATATCTAAAAATTTTCTTCCTACTCATTAACACACCAACAACCCCCCCCCGGGGGGGCACTCTCAATAAAAAAAATGAAAAGATGACGGTGACAAAAAGGATGTTTAAGTTTTTGGGAAAAAAAAAGCCCACGGCGCTTTTTTCAATCTACGGTACCTGTAACCCCCCTCCGAAACACATCTGTGAGGAGTAAAATTCCGGGTTAAAGGATTTTTTAAATTACAGGGAGGAAGAAAGAAAAATTTTAATAACGACGTTCTTTATGAAGAGAATACTGCACCCGCAACGGGGAAATGGGGGAGGGGGGATGAGGGTTTTTTGGGGCTGTGACCCCCGCGGTTTGGGGGGTGCATACTACGCTTATCGGGTCGGTCCGTTTTGGTCTCAGATCCTGGGGGCTACATCAACATATATAATGCCATGGTTTCTGAATACTCAAAAAATAATCGCGATGTTCTTTTCCAATACGTCTTTTATAAAACCTACTGACGTAATTTCCCATAAAAAAAAATTGAACAAAAATGACAGCATGGTGTACATATCCTCTTCATTTTTAATGGTGTTTTTTAATAAAAGCAAATTTACAGCCCACAAACCCACACATATATAGATTATATTATATATATATTACACGGAAAATAATTACATAATCAATTCTCAGTAATATACTGCTACCTTTTGAGACTAAGGGGGGAAACGTCGGCGTCTTTTAGCGGCGTAATAGCCTAAATTATCCAAGAAGCGAAGGCGAGAGGTTTTGACTCGTAGGAGGCTGCCAGCGCAGAGCGTGCTTCTTCAAAATGGTGAGGGGGGAGGTTTACTTCGATTGTCAAAGCACAAAGATAATCTATAAGTCCTTTATAAACTACATACATTCGTGGGTTTTTATATAAACCACAAAAATATATTATGCATACATATGATGGCTATATATGATATATACATTATACATAGTGTGTATATTAACACACAACACACACCACACACCAAAACACACCACCAAACACCAAACACACGTGTGTGTTTTTGTACTAACGCTTGTATATGTCTATGGTTATGTATGAAAATATATAAATATATATTATATATTATATATATATATTACATACAATACACACACCACAATACATATTTTATATGTATTATGCGTTGCGTATGCGTGTTTTGTGTGGCAATCAGATGAAGGGAGAGTCATGATTGGGGGATGGTATCCGGACGAAGACAAAAGGGGGTGTGGCAGGGAATTTCAGCGGAAAAAAAGCGATGGGGGAAGGGAAATTGAGGGCTGGTGGAATGGCAGGGTGACGGGGGGAGGGCTGGAAAACCCGGTACTATTGCGGAGGGAAAGGCCCAAATATGTGTATGGTGTCAAGGTAAAAATTATAATATATTATATATATATATTATTATTTTATATATTATTAATAATTTTATATACATAAAATTAACACAAAATTTATATTCATAAAAATTTATAAAGAGGGGATAGATAGATAAGTTAAATATAAAATTTTATTAATATTTTATATTTATTATATATAATATAAAACCCTAACAAAATTTTTAAATATTATAAAATTTATATATAATATATAATTTATACCAAAATTATATATATATATATATAATATATATATATAATAATTATATTAAAAATAATATTTTATATTATAATATTATATAATAAATATAATATAATATATTATATTATAATAGGGGGTGTGTGTGTTGTGTGTGTGTGTGTGTGTGTGTGTGGTGGGGTGGTGTGTGTGTGTGGCATTGTATGCATAGTAATGTAGTGTTGGGGGTGCATATGCATATGCTATGTATATGTTGTGTGTATGTAGTATATATGTTTAATTAATATTAATATAATATTATAATTTTATATAATTAAATGTTAATATATGTATAATAATATATATTTAAAATATGTATATATATGTATTTTTATTATATTATTATTATAAATAATTTTTTTTTTGGGGGTGTTGTTGTGTGGTGTGTGTGGTTTGTGTGGTATTTTCATTATTTTTTTTTTAGTCCACACCCCACACCCCCCACACACACACCCCCACCCCCCCCACCCCCACCCCCACCCCCCACACCCACACAAAAAAACCCAACCCAAACCCAAAAAAACCCAACACCAAAAAAACAAAATTACATTACAAATTGTTTTGAAAAAACCAAACCTTTTAATAGTTTTTTTTTTAAAAAAAGGGGTTTTTTTTGGGAAAAAACTAATTGTTTTTTCCCAAAAAAAAAAAAAAAGGTTTTTTTTTTTTTTTTTTTTAAAAAAGTAAAAAAAAAAAAAAACAAAAAAAAAAAAA
>NC_051391.1:23597357-23617357 GCF_015228065.2 Penaeus monodon | reverse complement strand
TACATTAGTCTATCAATAGGTGCAACAATATCCTCATTAAACATCCTCATCGTTACTGAATAATACATTATTTATATATATATATATTATATATATATATGTATATAATGTATATATATGTATATATAATGTATATATATGTATATATATGTATATATATGTATAATGACTATTATATAATATTATATATTAATATATATGTATATATATATATATAATATATATATATGATATATATAATATATATATATATATATATATTATATATAATGTACACACGTATGTTTCTTTTGAATTTTATTTATTAGGGGATAGTAAGTGTTATTAATACAAGATGTTCCACAGCTATAACCATTAATGCGACCTAAGAAATATCTTTCAACACTTAGGTAAGATGCGTAAAAAACATGTGAACATTTCACTGAAAAATCTACAGTACTATTATCAGATAACATATCGAGATATGCTTTAATAGCAAAAGCTTCATATGATAAGTCCATGCTAAGAAGAGCGATTTTTCTTAGTCTACGCTTTTTAATTAAACATTTCAATACGTCGTGCACAGGCAACAGTAGTCATTATTGTTTTATTATACATTTTGCCTTAGCCTTGGGCATATTCAAGCCTCCAAGTGTTCATGGCGAGTGATATAGGGAAGTATTTCAACCGATTCAGTTTGTTTACAGAAAGTGTTTGGAATAGTCAAAAGAATATTAAGGGAAATGATATTAACTTAGGCCCGCGCATATTCAATGATTTCGGTAGTTCTCTATTTTTAGATATTGATAACTAAGACCTTAACATATGTGCTAACAGCCTAATGTAATATCCAGTTAAAAACCGTGGTTGCTTAATTAAAAAAGAAAATATGATTTGTCAACTTAAGCACGATTACTAGGAAATGGGGGTGTAGCGAACCTTTGAACAAAACAGCGAGAGAATATGGCATCGTGCTGGCGCGACCGGCCCTGGGTAGTGTCTCGAATGAATTAACGACACTTTCTAGTGTTCGTAAGACAGTTTTTGACAGTAGAAATGCAGGCTATACATTTACATATGGAATTAATCGTACGCCTGGCAGGTCTTGCACTGTCTCGGCACAAGTAAGCGTTTCTTTATATCCAGACAAACAGATGCAGGTTACACCTCTTTACGAGCGTTTATGCATATAACCCCCCCCCCACACACAAAATATAGGTGTGTGTGTGTGAATATGTATGTATGATGTGTATATATATATATATAATATATATATATATATATAATATATATATTATATAATATTATAACTGTGTCAATTCTTACCCTGTCAACACAATTCCGTTGGTTAGTAGGGTTTTCTAAACTTCAAAGATCTAACGTCTCAGTACTTTGTTGCAGAGTTGGCTTACAGTGATCCTTCATCTGCCACGATGGATGTCTAGTGCTGAAGGCAATGCTTATTTTTGTGAAGGGTTCTGAGGAAATAGGGCTGTAAAATGTAGCCTTGTAGAGGAAGGTTTAATTAATATTTTCAGACTGAAAAAACAGTACAAGTGTGGATAGTTTTCTTAGTTAACGTGGGAAAAAATAGAATGCAAGATATAAATTGCAATGCACATATTAACGCATACAGAAAATATAAAAAAAATCTGTACATATGCAACAATTTACAAACAAGTAATTTCATATAAACCTGTATTGCCCTGTTCTCCAGAATAGAAAGAAAATCTAGGCCCCTCCTTAGGAATTGCAGTGTCTTCCCAGATGTGATGTCATTAAGTACAAATAGATTTCATTTCCTGGATTCCCTGACAGTGTTGTAGTATCACTGGAACAGGTTGACATAGTAATTAAGGTGTTGGCATGTTAAAAAATATGAGAGTAGGTGATAACTTAATGCCATATCTTACCTACACCCTCCTGGAAGTCTTCCCCCATGTGGAATTCCTGTCTTACAAAATTGCCTGATGAGGCTCAGAATTTCTTTGCTCACTTTCAGAAAGGTCAGGACTAGGTCTGTAATTCATTCTCTGAGAGCTATGTTTTGGAGACATTTCTAGGAAGATCCTCTCATTAGACCCCTTTTTCCATATTGGCCTCTTGATTCCGACATTGGGAGTATTGTAAATGCCTCAAGGGAATCTGGAAAAAGAGCACTGGCAAATGTAAGTGTGCCAAGTATTTAGGCCTTAGGAGGTGTTGGTGAACTAGAAGTCGGCGGAAGTCCGCCCCTGCTGTGAATCCATCTGTCCTTAGCCAAAATTAACTGTTAATCCTTATTTCCAATCCTTTCAAAAATACTATATTTCACTGTATACAAAGAACTTGTGCGAGTTTTCTTTCTGGGAGATCACATGACACTAGGAGAGGACCAAAACAAGTATCTTGGTGACGTAAAATACACAAACATGACACATTTTTGAAGTCCTTTCATTCTTATGATAGCAAGACCGTGTATATGCTCGTCAGTATGGGTACGGGGTTGGGTATACATAGCTTTTGTTTCAGTGATAGCAAGACAGTATCCCTGCAGTTCTCAGAACCTGAGACTTACCCCTATTAATGATTTTCGCACTATATACGCACCCCCGCGACAGTCACTAACCACCATAATGATTCAACGAAAGGGGGTCATGGGCAAGATCCATCCCCGTGACAGACCTCAACAGCCTTGCATTGCGGATCAGAGGCACAAGAGCAGTGATGGCAATACCATTATTGGCTATACTACAGGAAACGTTTTAAAATGAAGTGACTTTGCATGTAGCCTATGTGTCGAGTCTGAAAAGGGATTACTCTTAAACCAGGAAGTTTCAGAAGTTTTAGAAGAGTTCGCTAAGAGATTTCATAGGTTACGGAAAGGAACATACATTTCAAGCGCTTCACTGCCCATGCGGTGCTATATTGATCGATGCCACCATGAGCTACACCGATTTTTCTGGCTAATTCCTCGAAGGAACCCCCCTTATGAATGTTTGAGTGTAAGTTATACATATACAGGTACCATATGGTAAAAAAGGTTATGTGACAATAGTTTGTTGTTGCACTGCTCAACATTGCCACATTACTAGCCAGATGCTATGTAGTGAGGTGAGCTGAAAAATCACACGCTTGCCGACCACCAACCTTCATTGTTATAACTGTGTGTGTGTGTGTGTATATATTATATATTATAGGTATAGATAGATAGTATGATGATATAGAGATAGAGATATATACACGCACACACATAAGAACAGACAGACATAAAGAACATACAGAAATACATACATGACATACATACATACATACATACATAAATACATACATACATACATACATACATACTTTCATCTACACACACACATTACTCATATACACACAGACACAAAACACACACCACAAACACACCACATAAACACACACACACACACACACAAACACACCACACACACACACACACACACACACACACACACACACACACCAAACACACATACAACACACACACACACACATATATACCCACACACATATATTATAATATATATAAAATTTAACACCAACACACAACACACACACACACACACACACATCACACACACACACACCACACACACACACACACAACACCACACACACATATAGTATGTATATATGTATGTATGTATGTATGTATGTAGTATGTATGACATCTCAACCTCTTATCTATATATATATACACACAGTATTTATATGTATATAAATATATATATATATACAATATATATATATATATAGATATATATATATACGTAGTATGTATGTATGTATTATCTATATATATACATATATATATATATATATATTTATATATATAACATAAGTATTACATATATATATGTATATATTACACACGGCACACACACACACACACACACACACACACACACACACACACACACACACACACACACAACACACCACACACACACACACACACACCACACACACATAGTAATATTAGATATATATATATTGTATATATATTATATAGATATATATATATATATAAATACATATCAAACCCACCCATGTTTCTTGAATATTTTTATGTAGGTCTTGAGAAGAAGCAAAATGTGTGTTGTGTTGTTTGTGTGTGTGTGTGTGTCGTAGTTTTTGTGTGCTGTGTGTGTGTGTGTGTGGTGCCTGTGTGTTGTGTGTGTGTGTGTGTGTCGTGTAGTCGGTGTGTTGTGTGTGTGGATGTGCTGGTACTTTGGTGATCTGTTGGACTACTATGTTTGTACTATGAATTATTTTGTCATTAAGTTTAAATATTAATTTTGTTTCATTCCATTTTGTGAATTATGCAAAACTAAAGCTAAAATGGGATTTGCTACTAACTCGTTACATTTTTTTTTTTTTTTGAGGTGATTGACAAAGAAAGATGACATGGTAGGCCAGCATAATGGCCAGCGGAGCGGGATCGTGGCCCAGCCATGCCGTTTCAGCACTGTCCACTCCGTACGCCCACTCCGCACCTCTTCGCTCCTGACACTCTCTTCTTGCGCTTGTCTTTTCTCTTTGCGTCTTCGTGTAGTGCATTTCGTTAAGGTATTCTACTTCAGTCTCAGTACCAAAAGAAATGCAGTTCGTTTCTTGAAAGATAATTACAATGTCGCATATATGAGAATTCTCTGCCACGGACTTATGTAACAGGGGAAAACACCTGATGGCGTGTAGGAGTTGGAAGGTTTGCCTCCTGGTGCTGATGTGGTATTCTCTATACAAGAAGGAGGACCAAGATGGCTTTTTCACAGCTGGAAAAACTGAAGTGGTGGGTGGGTTGAAGTTTTGCATTTGAGAAACAAGGACAGGTGAGGATGTGCTCAACAGAGAGAGGAGGCTGTTACGTGTGGAAGTGAAGCACGAGTCAGGAACAGTTCATCTCAGTCAGCATTCTTCGGGCAAGGACCAAGGTCACAGTAATAGTAAAGGATAGAATGGACAAGATTCCTTGTTTATCCCACCAAGTATCAAGTTTAGTGTAGGAAGAGGATGCTACACTTCAACACAACGCCTCTCAGTTTTAAAGCACATGATGCGATGAAGGGTACAATGGCCAAGTTACTATTCACTAGGATCATATGACAAACCTTTTTGCAGTGCATCCTACTACTGGTGTGCGTAGTGTCACACGACCACTTGGCCTACAGAACAATGCATGTGCATACAGTTAATATTTTAGCTCAAATCGGGGATTGCAGCCATGGAACTTCGGCAACAGATGCTGCACGGGCAGTTGTGGAGGTGCAAGTTCCAGCAAGTCAATAACATCCTCCAACGCATCCATGTGCATGCATTTACCCCAGTGTAGAAAGAATGCACATTACATATATATATGACATCTTAATGTGATGGATGAAGATGAAGGTGATAGTGGTAGAATAGAGTCTGTCAAATTGTTAATGGAGACCCTGCAAGACTTTTAGCATAACACAAGGTTCTAAGAGCAAGGGAATATAATTTGGTGGTACTCAAAATTTTAGATAGAGAATTAGCTCATGGAGGGTATACCTGGACACTGCTAGCTACTGATGCTGGTATTCCATCCAGCGTACCAGAGAAAGTGGCATGTCAACATCGCTGATGTAAATGACCATGCTCCAGTGTTTGCTAGGGAGCAATATGAGAGGCAGTGAGTGAAGATGCCGCCAACACACCCTGTAGTACGAGTTGCCGCATCGACACTGATCAAGGTATTATGCAGAGTTCTATTTAGAAAATAGTTGCGGAAACGAAGATGAAAAATTCAGTATCAATCCCGAACGGGCCTGATAACTACAGCTGAGGGCTAGATTCATGAGGATTACTGCATACTACCAGTGTAACAGTGGCTTGCATAGTAGACCAGTAGCAATGCTCGTAGGAAGCAGTCTTCTGCAAAGGTGATATACGTGTTTCTGGATGTATGTGAAGCACCCACAATTAACACTCAAATACAGAATTCATACTTGATGAAAAATGAACATAGAGGATCTTATGTCACCAGAGTCATCGTCAACAGAATCAAGACTCTGGGGAATGGATTATTCTATAGTATGCCTAAATCTGATCCAGTCCTTTCAGTATGATCCTTTTGATGGTCTGTGTAGAACGTCATCTGTTGGGAGTATGAAACCGAAAGGACGTGGTACACTATAAAAGTTCGTTGCACTCAGACTGGGGTACACCCTTTAAACGAGAAACAGAAACAAACTGTACAAGTAAAAGTAGAGAGTTAATGATAATAGGCCACAGTTGAAGGAACAGATTGTAAAAGGTTGGAATCAGCTGATGCACCAGTTGGTACTAAGGTCCCTCACAATGTTGCTCAGACTGGATGCTGATAGTGTTGTGGACTTATAAATTGCAAGGGGACATGGAAGAAGAATGTTGGGTTCTTGATGCCCTTCTCTGGGGGCTTGCCCTTACCTGCGATTTAAAAGAAGTGAAAGAGATGGTGAAAGATCACGGACATTTGTTTCTAAATGTAAACAGCATACAGATGGTTCACATGTGTCTGATACTGCAAGTATAACTTGGCAGTAGCAATCAGCAGGACAGACCAGACAGCTCACAACACTCGCAGTTGAGTGTCAGGCAAACAGGTATTAGTAAACAACATGTCAGAGGTATTAGCATCTTGAGCAGACATTAATGCTGCAGTAGAAAACAATTATGCTCTAATGACACTACGGTATGGATATTAATACACAACACCAGATTTACCTGAAGAATTGCCAGTTACTGTAATGTCCAAGAAGATACTGAGGTTGGAAGTGAATTCTGCCATCAATGGGTGGGGGGGGGGGGTGGGTGGGGGGGGGGGGGGGGGGGGGGGGGGGTGGAGGGGGGGGGGTGGGGTGGGTGGGGGTGGGTGGGGTGGGGGGGGGAAACTGATCTGATCGAGGTTATAATGGTCGTGTTGTGTATGCAATAACTGGTGGGGACACAGATTCCGTGTTCAAAATTTGGGCATGAGTCTGGGGTTTTAGAGGTATGGTCAGGATTAAGACCATGATCGAAACCTGAATATATACTGAATATCACTGTATATTGACTTGGGTGTGCACCCTCATCGTAGTGTAACTATGAAATCTAAATGTCCGTGTTACTGAGTAAATGATAATGCACCAGAGTTTAGCGTGTAAGCTACAGCCTTCACCTACCAGAAACTACACGCAATGGACCAGTGTTGCTCAACTCAGTGCTCAGGATGCGATGGAGGACTAAATGCAAAAATCAACATTGAACTAGTAACAATGTTAATGAATGAGCACAGTTGAACCGTGAGACTGGGACTTTATATGTTTCTGGTACTCTAGACAGAAGGAGAGGACGGAGCGAATATGACCTCGTGTCCGGCATGGATAGTGCCACCAGAAATCCACGTTCTGCACTTGCCGGTCTTGTTTCAACTTCTGATATAAAGACTGTGCCCAGAATTCAGCAGCTAGCAGGCTTGTAGTGGACATCCAGAAAGATCTTCCTCTGGGAGCTGTGGTGACTACTCTTCAGGCACACTGATAAAATTTAAGTTTGGGTGGTATGGTCAGGCACCATGTTCTCCTCAGGTGGTCATGATGAGTATTCGAATAGACAAGGAAACAGGTGTGGTAAGAGTGACTGGGCCCCCTGGACTTTTGAAACTCAGCAGACTTATAACTAACAGGGCAAGCAAAGATTGTGGTGTTCCAGCCTAGAGGACTCATTGCTATGCTACTCATACACAAAATGATGTAGATGAAAATTGAGGGCCTCCAAGATCCCCAAAAGAGTTGAGCGAGGATGGGTGAGAGAGAATCTAGCTCCAGAGCCATTGTGACTACTATAGCGGCAATGAGATCCAGACTCTAGTTCCCTTAATTACACATAAAAAACAGCAGGGGATGGACTGGGATATCTCCATGATGGAAAAGGTAAGACTGATAATGCTTTAAAATCACATTTTTACTTCAATCTAAAAGTTGTATGGGATAAATACTTGTCCCTCTTACAAATCTTGTTCTAAAGTATGGTGCCTTTTACTTTGGAGAATTAAAGTTCTTCACTATTTCAGCCATTGTCATTTGATTTTAATTGATTAATAAGGTCACTACAGGTATTTCATGGAGAATGGACAAAAGTTCAGAGTGAAACCGTTTTTTTTTTTTTTTTTTTTCTGATTTTTTTTTCTCTCTTCATGCCAGCCAATTGATTGATTATTTTTAATATCTGCTGTGTCAACAGCTGTCTTTGGCGGCAAATTACGTTGTTGGATTAAATGTGAAATTATTCAAAATTCAAAAATCTTTCAACAAATGTTTCAAAATAAAAATAGGACAATGAATAATAAAACCCTCAAGCAGAAATATACTGTAAATGATAAAATATATTGCATAAATATGCATATAAATTTGTAGAACATTAATCTCCTTAGAAAACTATTAGATTTTCTATATCGCAAATCCTCCCAATTACATTTTGTCAGTGTATAAGGAGGGAGACTAAATACATATGTCTCGTGGTTGAAATGTTGTACATCTTTCCATACATATGTAACCGTTAATGGCTCTTCGCCATCCTCATGTTATGCACTTTTGGCCACATCGACCCATGAGTCAAAATCTATTGTTACCTGATGCTCAGCCTTGTTAACAAACTTCTAACTCTCGGTTGGGATGATGCTGGCCACCCAACTGCCAAGGTCATCTCTAATCTCTCATAGTTTGTTTTAAAGGTATGCCCCCATGTGTTCTTACATTATCGCAAAGACAACTTCTGATGTGGTTAGTCGATGTGTGGAGAGAAAAAACGAGCATCACCAGGGTGAGTGGCAGCTGACATGACATTCGGATCAGTTCGTCACTGCCATTGATGATACCAACATGGTGGTAGCACCCAACACAGAGTTATCTGTTTATGTGCTGACTCAGTGCAACCAATCTTGAACCTCCTTACCACTGGATATGATGAGTTTAAGCTGCTCTTGATTGCTGCAAAGCAGTACGAGAGTCGTGGTTTGGAAGCTCTCTAGTAATTTGACGGCTTCAAGGATGGCAGCGACGATCAAGCTGCCGAGGAAAAGACCAAATGCAGTCTTCCGGGCTACTTACTACAAAGGCCAACCATTTTCAGATATCGAATATCGTATATATATTGCATTGATCCTTGGTACTTAGAAGTGAGTTTGAAATCTCTCCATGATCTGCTTCGGATATCTCCCCTTCCCTATTCGACCAAATCCAGCTCAAACTAGGTTGGTCCAAGGGGGAATGTAGAGTCCCAACAGCTAGAAGCCTGGAGAAAATTTAAAATTGATGTGTATTTTCCACAATATTCCTCATTCTCCTGCCATGAGGAGTGCTGTCCTCAAGGAGCTGAAAGCCAATCTGGAGGTAGACCCGGAATCCTTTATAGTAAATCAAGCTTATGTAGTCGATGGAATGAAAGAGTGGTTCTCCACTCTCAGCATACAGTGACTTCACAGGGGAAGACCGAACGCCCCTGTACAGATTCTGGAGAAATTCATTTTGAATTGAGTCCACATCTGGAGAACAGTGGAGTTGCAGATTGACTAAGCTTTGCATCATAGTTTTAAGTCTGCTATGAATAAGGCTTGGTCTACCCATGTGAATGCTAGACATAAATCAGGGTTGATGGTGAAATTCAAAATTAAGATAAATGGGATTGTTTGCTGAGAGCCCATTAGCAGTGTAACTCTTGCAGGAAAGTACTGTGTTAGCATGTGTAATTCCATTCTTTGTGTAAGTCATTGTGTTATTTAAAGTTGCGCCTAATAATTTTGTTATAAAACCTCATCAAAAGTATCTTTAGTGTAACTTCTTTTAAATCAAATTCATGCCTTTCACTCACTTATGGAAACCCAAATTACTGACGTTCATGCATGGGCATAATTTGGCATTTTCATGCACACGGTTAGGAGCTGAATATTCCTTAGGAATGTTTCCTTTGAACACAATGGAATTTACTATTTTGTTGTGCAGCATGAAGAGTGATTGTGTAATCACAGGAAATTTGTCGAAATGTCTACGCTACTGTAGGGAATATGGAATGCCCAGGGATGGTGATTGAAAGGGTGTCGCCGCCAGAATTGAAGTTTCAGGGGAAGTTTAGTTGTGGAAGACAAACTAAAAGTACATCACGAATAAGCTGTTGGCAACAAGGTGTGGCTGAACACTTTAATACAAGCACCCCCCCCCCCCCCCCCCTTAATCGAAGTCAATTTGAAGTAACTGGCGGGATGCCACTCACAACCCAGACAGGCGTGCTGAGCACATGATTGCATTCTGCGAAACGACCCTTTCCGAAATCAGCTAGGTCAGATGAAACCGAGCCCATCCTTGTCAGAACAAGCATCTCTGGTCTGCTTCGCTGACAAAGCACTTACCAATTCCCAGGATCTGTGTCAGTATACATCCAAATCGTAGGTTCCTACTTTACCAAATTATGATAAAAACTCCAATCTTACTGGAGAGGCCATTATAATTATATATTTTAACTACTGTATTGCAGTAGAAATAACAGACACAGTTACAGTAGACCAATTGACCCCAGTGGATTAGCCAGTATGGTTCCTTTACCCCACAACTGTCTATGTAAAAGTTATCATCATAACTGCTTGCGTTCATTACAAATACGGAATACTTTTGTGCCTACAGAGAATACACTCGAGAACGGAACGGTCGTAGCGCTACAGTGGCACTCAAATGTAAACATTGACCCACACGAGTTTTTTTGTGTTTTGGAATTTTGTTTAAAACACATTTTACCTATGTGTTTTATTTATGCAATATTATAACATCATCATTTTAACTTACATGTCATTTTTAAATTAATAGTCCAACAGCTACGTTTGCAAATAAGGAATCACGCTCTCATTTTTCTAACATTTAAGATTCTTTGCTTAGCTGATATCAAATACCAGGCATGGAAGTATCCATTAGGTTTTTCAGTGGTCTTGGAAAGTTCATATGGCAGAATCCATTACCCAAAATATTCCTTGCCATTCTACATCATTCTATGTTTGTCAATAATGTACGCGTCGGATTCTACGCGTTTGTGGCTCCACACAAAAATACAGTATCAGCGCTATATGCCGGTCATTGAAAATGTGCGCTTCGTAGCGTACGAAGTGCCAATGGAGCGCAAGGGCTGTTAGCTGCCATATGACTTCCACAGGTGCTAATAGCTTGAATGTACACAATGTATTAATAGCGAGAAATAGACTATGTAAGAAAATCATGTGTTATAATATCATATACAAAAATACCATCAGTATTATTTGTGATTAAGAGCGAACTCTTTTTTTTTGGAGAATCATTCAATTTTACGTTTCTTCGTCTTTTTCTTCTTTTGAGTTTCATGGAAGTTAAGGATGGTACTTAAGTCTGGTTTGAAATATGGAGTGGGCTAGTAGTGCAGCAGTAAAGGAACATTTTAACAATTACATTAAATAATACAAATATCAAGGAAAAGTCCCCATACCATAGTATTTGGTTCCCGTATCCCTGTTATTCACACTGCACGTCTTTTCGCCCCAGCTGCTCTCAGAGAATTTGCTCAGATATAATTGTCATCTCGAAGTGAGAGTAATATAAAAGTAATTCTTAGAAATTCTAGTAGTCTGAAACAGGTAACCCACGCTAAGGAAAATCCTAGTTGACACTCTGAGCTTAGCTCTTTCCTTTATTCACTGCAATATTAATTAATATATATATATACACACACACACACACACACACACCACACACCACACACAAATATTATATGTATTTATAAATATAATATATATATATTATATATATATATATGTATATATATATATACATATATTATATATATAATATATATATATATATATATATATATATATATATTGTTTCCCCTTTTTTATGACTGAACATTTTTAAAAAAAATGTACCTAAAAAAAAACCCATAAACATTGCACAGATCACAGGGCAAATAAAGGGGGAGGAGCTAATTACGTCATGCACGTTTAAGCCGATGAGTGCACTTTAAGATATTAGATATAGCTAGATATATCATTATTTGTATACTCTATATTGTTATAAGTGAACAAAAATTCCTCTATTTTCTTTAGAATAACAAAGAGTTCCTTACCATTTAAAGCTGTCGAAATATCTTAGGATATGCCTGCTCGATATTTGAAATACAGCCACATATGTAGCTGCTAAACACACCTTTAAATCTCTTATTCCTATGGAAATGTGCAATACGGTTTTACTTCCATGCAGGGTCAGGTCAATGAGTCAATAAAAGTACATCGTAAGACCTTTGATTGTTGACGTCACACACACACACTCCACATACTCACTCTCATCTCTCTGATCTTTCACTTCACCCACCCATCCACCCAACTTATTCTGTTTGGCCACTTCGTCAGTTTATTTCCTCTCTCTCTCTCTCTCTCTCTCTCTCTCTCTCTCTTCTCTCTATCTCTCCTCTCCTCTAATATATATATATATATATATATATATATATATAGAATATATATATATGTTCATGAAAGATAGTTGCAGATCTCTGTTCTCTTGTAACCCGTTGAACTGCGACACAATTCCATACTGTACATAATAAGGCAAAATATTGCCCCCCCCCCCCCCAATTGCAAGAGCATTTACCTCAACAAAACGGACACAGTATTCCCGAGACAGGGAAGATGAGTCTTAACCACTCTTTCTCCCGGCCGCTTTCAGAAGCAGTTTCTCAAAAGGGAAGTTTCTCCCACTAGTCCGAGTGCACAGTGTACACAGGCAGCTTGGGTTGAAAGCGCATAGAAATAGGGTTTAGCAGGTCTTCCCTGAGATGAATGAGAAACCAAACATCACTATTCTTTTCAGTGAGTGACGTAAAAAGTCGCATATAAAGCTTATTCACCTCAGATAAAAATCTAAGGTCGGATGAGAATATGTAATGTAAAAAATGTATTTATGGACAATTGCCCAGACATTTTCCTCACTGCTAAATCAGGACTGAGAAAGATTAGCCAAGCAAACCAGACACTAGGTCCTTTATTTGTGTGTAACATCAAAACTACTATAGGATATCTATATACAAAACGTGAATATATATATATAATATATAATATATATATATATATATAGAATGTGATGTATATAGATTATTAAATATATAAAAATATAATAAAAAACACACACACACACACACGCGGCGCGCACCGCACGCACGCACGCACGCACACACCACACACACACACACACACACACCCACAAACACCACACACACACACACACACACACACACACACACACACACCAGACACACACACATACACAGACACATGAAAACGCACACACACCACACACACACACACACCACACACACACACACACACACACACACACCACACACACAAACACACACACACATACACTAACACACACACACACACACACAATACACACAACACACCACACACACACACACACACACATATATATATGTATAGATATTATTATATATATTATATAATATATATATATATATATATAATAATATAAATTTATTATGTACGTGTAGATATATATATATCTATATATTATAAGATTATATATATATATAGTATATATAGATCTATTATATATATACATATATATATGATATGAACATACATACTCATTAGATGTATATATATATAGAGATATATATAGAGAATATATATATATATTATATAATATATTAGATATCTAGATGTATATCTAATATATAAAAATTTATAATTATTTTTTTAATAAAAATAAATATATATAGATATATATATATATATATATATATATACTATATATATATATGCACACATAAACACATAAATATATAAATGTGTGTATGTATGTATGTATATTTTATATATAATATAGTATATATATATATATATATCTATATATATATATATTTTATATATTTGTGTTTCTGTGTTTATATATAAGCATATATATATATATATATATATATTATATATGTATAAATATATTTATACCCATATATATAATATATTTATAATGTCATATAGATCATATATATATATAATATATATATATATATATATATATATATGACATATATATATATGTATAGTAATATATATATATATATATATATATATATATATGGCCTAACAGACTAGAGACAATGATTACACTAAAAGGCAACACCGGCACTCTCGTGGAAAGGAACCTGGGGGACCCTACCACGTACTCACTCTAAGAGCATCACAACATGAAAAAATACAATTAAGTATCATGCTGTGACCACGGCGGCTTAGACATGAACACTTAACGTTAAAAAGAAGAAGATATATATATATATATATATATATAGTATATTATACGATATATATATATATATATATATATGATTTGACACCTATGTGTCTGTATATGTTATATATAGTATATATATTATACACCTGCTGGTATATTATAATAAAAATTTAAAAAAAGATATATATATATATATATATATATATATAATATATATATATATATATTATATATAGATGTATATATATTAATATAATATTTATTTATTAACATATATATAACATATATGTATGTACATATATTCAATTATTATATGTGTGTGTGTGTTGTAGTATTCATCTCCTCTCTATATATAAATATATTATTATATTTTTTTGGGCAACAGCTATTTATTCCACTGGAAGGAAATCGGCCTCTCTCAATTTGTATTTGAGAGGATATTGGCAGTCTCACCTTGAATGGATTGGATGCCTTTCTCTATCAAACCGCGGTTCGGCGTTTAACACCCGTGCCACGGCGGCGACTTCCACTGGCGAACCTGTGTTTGAATTCTCAAGGCATATGTCGTTTCTTCGCCGTGAGGATCAGGCTCGAGCGAGCAGTCAGGGCGCATGCATTTTTACGGACTCCCGCGGACGGGGAGTGAAATCAGAACCACGAGTCGGAGTCCAGTGATCTAACCCGGGACCATCGCGTGTGTCTTGTATGTATAATTATATATATATTATATATATATATTATATATATCATAGATATATATTATATTATATATACATATAGCCATACATTTATGTGGTGTATGTATAAATATATATACAATAAATGTACATAAGTGTTTATATATAAATATTATGATTCCATACTCGAACCTAGGTCCACTCCCGGTATTGAACCAGTTCATGGTTAGTTTATAACTTGTCTGGTTCATACCGAAGTGACTAGGTTCGAGTTACTAGGTAGGGAGAGTTTTTACAATATTCATATATATATATTATATTTATATATATATATATAATATATATGTGTGTGTGTGTGTGTGTGTGTGTGTGTTTGTGGTGCGTGTGGTGTGTGTGTTACTATGTGTGTGGGTGTGTGTGTGTGGTGTTCATGCGCGCGCGCGCGCACACACACAACACACACCACACCCCACACACCACACACACACACACACACACACACACACACACACACACACACACACTCAGTCAAATCCACACACACACAACTGCACACCCGCATGCACTCACTCACTCACTCACTCACTCACTCACTCACTCACTCACTCACTCACTCACTCACACTTCACAATCACAACTCACTCAACACACACACTCCACACTCTGTGACACGGCGGCTCAGACATTGAACCTACCGTTAAAAGAAGAGATATGTGTGGATATATATTTTGTCCCTAGCTTATCCCATTTTATATGGGTTAAAGTCGCCATTGATCAGGTTCTGGCAGATGTCTTTGGGCCGATGCCCTTCCAGATGGCAAACCCTCTCTATTTACCCGGGCTGGGAACCGGCACTGACTTGGTTGCTTGCCCACCAGTGGCCAGGTAGGCAATCGAGGTGACGTTCCATGCCCAAAGGGGGGGGTGGGGGGGGGGGTGGGGAACAAACGCCAAAGGAATGGGCACTTGCTCCCAATTTAGCAACGAGTGCCTGCTGCTAAGCATTGGTGCAAGGATTGTCCCAGGACAAGTGTTGGTGCCCATGGCCTGACCAAGCCAGGTCAGAGTCGGCTACAGAACGGCATGCCCCCCCCCCCGGTTTCCTAAGGATGATACTAATCCCTCATACTTTTAGTTAAGTGTGTTGAAAACATGTTGAGTGACCTGATTGTCTGCATATCTCCTGACTTAAACCTCTTCTCCTATCGTTCTAAGAAGACTTGATATGGCAGATTATTAATCTTTTATAATATTGTAACATCCTCACATATCAATACTTTATGAAACTTTGTTTTTTTTACGAGTTTTGTTAAGGTTAACTACCAGGTATTAATCCGTTTTACTTTCAAAATGCTTTTCGTCTTTGTTGATCTTAAACTTCATACATTTAATACATGTTATCTAATAGATCATTGCATGACGGACTCTATGTACCCAGTTCAAATCAGTGCTCTAGGTGACTGAATATGGTATGGGGTGGGCGTTTTGCGCTATACATTCTGGCAGCATTTGATTCATGGATTGAACTTGGAAGAACGGCGCAGAGGATGCCTCGTTGTTTTCTAACAGATGATCATTGAGTTGTCACTGAATTGCAAGTAGAGGTACTTTTATGTTATCATACTATACACACCGCACACGCGCACCCACACACACCCAACACACACACACACACACACACACACACACACACACACACACACACACAACACACACACACACACACACACACACACACACACACACACACACACACACACACACACACAAACACACAATTTCACACTTACACACTACCACATACACAAACACACACACACACACACACACACAAAACCACACCACACACACCACACACACACACACACACACACACACACACACAACCACACACACACACACACAACACACACACACACACACACACACACACACACCCACACCAATACACACACACACACACACACACACACAACTAATAGCCAGGGACATTTACCCGGCTGCATTATTTTTTTACGATAGACACAGGCTCGGTCTAGGTCTCATGAGAAAAAAGAGCATGAAGCATACAATGACTTTTCATTAGGACGGTGGGACAGTGGCGGTTCTGGATCGAGAGGTAGCACGAGATACTGGTTAACCCTTGTAGTTAAGACGACGGTGTGTGCCTTTAAATGATAAGTGTCAGTAAGTAGTCTAGCGTGATATACAAATATGAAAACACAGGCATCAATACATCGAAATCTGGAATGTGATCATAACTTCTGAAGTAAAATACTTACTGTACACATATTATCTGTGGAAATCAAGCACCAATGTTTATATGACCTGGAGTTTTACCACGTTTGGTATTGCAGCTCTATGTGGAGGTAGAAGATGTGAACGACCCATATCCCCCAGACCGAGGATCCTCATACCACCCGTATGTGGCCGAAGATTCAGTTCCGGGAACCTCTGTCATGCACTCACGGCCTACGACGGCGATCTTACTCTCTCCAACTCTCCTTCGCCATCACTAACGGCAATGACGAATCACATTTCCAGATTAATGCAGTAACAGGTATGTGTAGCAATCAAAATAATCACTTGAGTTTCATGAAAAGATAGTGTTTTAAGGTATTTGTCTTCAATTAAAATATACATAAATATGAAATATGTTAGGGTATTTCGATATTACTTATGTGCTTTCCATTTCAGAATGTCTTCTTAAGTCTGTCCCATTATCTGACCATATACAACGGAAGTAAGTGATACAGCTTTCGGTGTGTAAATGAGAGGAATCAGTCTGTGCAGTTTGGTCAACACGGTTGGATCTAGATAGGAAAACTCGGCAGAAGATGAGATTGTGTGACTGTCTTCGGATGGGCAGCTTTCCTCAGTCACTCCCATCTTCATCACAACACGGATGTCAACGACAACCCTCCGAATTTTTAGAGTCCTTTGTACCGTGTTACTATACCTGCCACGACCGAAGACCAAAAAGAGGGAGGCTTTATTCAGGGTAGATACCCAAGATTTTTTTTCAGGGTACCACAAAATAAAATAACAGGAAATTTAAACATAGTATCAAATATGAGCGGCTATGCTAAACTGCTTCTGGTATTATTGAACGATCTTCAGGAGTCAGTGAGAATCAGTGTATGATGTCAGTGAAATTTATACAGTTCTCTCATATGAGTTGTCACAGTAATTGGTTATAATGTAGTGAATGTACGCTTGTTTCTGTCTGCATTTGCTCAGGGTGGTACAAATCCCCCATAGGCTGTGATAAATCGCAAAGACATAGGAACCTGATTAAAAACCGATGTGAACTTTTGCTCTCTCTCTTCTCACTGAAAAGTGTCAAATGCTTCATTGAAGCCCACGTTTACGTAAAGTAGAACTGCCACTGTCTCCATGGCATACGGGTACTTGCAGTACTAAAAAATTGTTGTACAATGCGTACCATGGCCCACATTTATAGCTCTACACTGTTCAATATTACGAATACAAGGGACTGAAGATTGCAATGTTATATTCTAGAACATTACTACAGTTCTTGCTACATTCACAGTTATTCATAATATGAGATAAAGAGGTTGTAATAGTCAGTGTTCAACCTCGCCAGCAATGGGAACATTGATTGAATTTTAAAGGTAGCTACATTGGATTTTTATATTGAAAGGACCAGAATTATTTTCAACTTACTCTTACTTACCCTTACTCCTGTCTTCTTTTGATAGGAATGATTAGGATACAGAGTTGTGGCTCACAAAAATTTCTTTACTAAAGGTGAAATGGATCTCAGTAACAAAGCGAAATTGAAGTATTGCAGTATTTAGACATTACTTTTTAAAAATCTTGATTAGATGTCTTTAAAGATAAATACCGAGGACAGTTGTCAGTCGTTAGTGACTGTTGTGGCCCTCATTGCTCAAATTATTTGTCCATTATTCTTGAGATGAATCTGTGCCCACTCTGCAGTGCAAACAAACAATGGAGTTGGGTTCACACACCCATTCTCATAGGTTCGAGGATATAAATTGCAGCCGATCATACAAAATTAGTCGTGAATGGTAATTAAAAGAATGAAATATTGACATTACAGCAGGTTGGCGGAAGGGATACCAAATACTTCTCTGAACCGCAAAATGGGGTCCGTGAGGGATTGGGGGATAGGGTAACTGTTTGCAAATTGGTCTTCCCTTACGAAATTCATACTTTTTTCTTTACTTTCAATTAAAAGAAAATAGTATTTCACTTATAAGCGGAGATTGAATGGGAAATTGAATATACAGTCCATCTCTATACGTAAATATAAGAAGTCTTCTCCTTTACCACGAAGTCCGGCTATTACCTCAGCGCAATCAATAGCCAGATATTCAAACTTTTTTTCAATACATTATATATTTAGAATCAGAAAAATCAGAATCTTGAAAAAGTCTATGTATTAATTAGATATGTGATTTTCACACAGAGAATCACCTACATCGAAAGAAATAAATATCACCAGAAAAAAGATTATATTCTTACCACGGTGTGGCAAGGTATCCATGACGTTGTACCTGAATGTAGTACATAGCTGGTATGGCTGTATAATTGTTAATATTGTGAGTCAACTTTCCCTATTAATAGTATGTTATCTGTTGCCGCCAGACCCATAACCTACACAACTCATGCGTCACATATTCTGAGGTTGGGTCGATCAGGTCCACAGCCTATCGTCATTTTGTCCATCTCGCAATCATTGCCTGGTGACCCTGGGATTTGATTGAACACTCAGGCAGTCTCCTTTATTTGCATTTACCTCCCACAACTCCTGCGTACTTAAGGTCCGGGACTGGGAGTGAAAAGACAGAAGACCCACGGGTAGTACAGTGGTCTGCAGTTCACGTTCCACCAGCACGAAGAGTTTCAAAACTGTTGTCTGGCGAATCACTGTGGTTAGGTACCATGGTGGTAAGGACTAATCTCAGTTGATTTCAGCATCAGCGGACACACATTGAGTGAGGTCAGTGTAATCACACAGGCTGGCTTCCTTATAGGCGTAGCCATAGGT
>NC_051391.1:23573597-23589757 GCF_015228065.2 Penaeus monodon | reverse complement strand
CATATGCCAAGTAAATATTGGTATTAATGATGCAGACCTGGTCCTATTCTAAGAAGAGACTCTGGAGGATTGCAACCGTTGAAAGTTCTTGTCAGAAGAGAACATGGCATCAATGTTAAGCTCGCTTGACTGTTTTACTTGGCTTTTATAAGGTCAGTTGTAGACTACCATGCACTGCACTTTTTGCAGTGCAAAGAATCAGAAATTGGAGATAGTGCAAAATGAAGCTATGAGGATCATCATCAGCGCCCTGAGAACAGCAGGGATAGTGAATATGAGATCGGAATTAAACTTACCATCCATTTCTGATAGAATATTTATTTCCACCATATTTGGGGTCAAAGCTCTGAGGGAACCCTCGTATCTCTCAGATTTCCAAAAACAAATGCAACATATTGTCACGCAAGTAGACGTGGCTAATTACACACACGCGCGCCCTCTGATACACAAAATCTCCATGAACATTACAAAACTCAGTGTTCCAATTAGTAAGATAACAAAAGGTCAACCCATTCCACCATGGAAGAATTCAACAAATTAAACGTGCGCCTTACATGTCTACCACAAAAAAACAGTGTACATAACTGTGTGTTATAACAAATATCGTTAGCAGCGGTAAAGGAACGCACAGAATCTATGGGTGATGATGTATATGAGTGTTACGCCGACAGATCCATACAGTCTGGATACAAAGCTGGTTGTGCTTGAGCTGTATACAAAAAAGGCTTACTACATCAAAATCATATGAAAATACAAAATTGGGTCAGTACTACACAAACGGAGCTGGCAGGTATACTCCTCGCAACGGAATTCTTAATGTCTCGGGGCTCTAGAGTAGTTTTCTGTGACTCTCAAAGTGCTCTTTGGACACTAAATTCTTTCAAAGCAAGTGGCGATGAGGAAATTTTGAGTTGCATTAAGCGTAACTTAATTTATGCAACAGAGTGTAATTTCAACATGCAATTTGCATGGATACCATCTCATGTTGGCATACGCAAGCACGACTACGTAGACAAATTGGCAAAAGAATCCTGCAGCAAGGATATTGTGAACATAAATCTTGGGGTGCCTCTTGCTAGGATTGCACATATATTAAAAAGTTCTCATAAGGAAGAACTAGTAGATCTGATTAATACTTAAAGGCCTGAAAGCTGTAAGGCACTACAATCAGTATAGAGATAGCAAGCCTTCCTATGGGTGGCACCGAAGTCAAACCAGACAATGTGACGTGGTTATTGCCAGAATACGTTTAAGTTACAGAATGTACTGGCAACTTCACAGTGCAAGAAGTGTAGATGAATCTAGATGTAGACTGTTTAACGAAGAAAACAAACGAACGCTTGAGCACTATATCTCGGAATATAGTGCTCGGTATAGTGAGACAGTCTTTCAGACTACTTATCATGAGGTATAAAGATCTATGTGAATATTTCATTTCATCTGATACACTGGAAGATATACTCGTACTGTACCCTAAATTCCCTATGGAATAACTACCGTAAACATATAACAGTGTTATGTAAACACAGTGGCACCTTTGCTTGCTGCTGAGAAACCAAATACTCAGCATAGTTGTCCGCATAGAGGACGCGGCCTCATCTCCAGGAGTTCGTATGGCAGCTGCTTGTCTTGCCCCGTAAGAAGAAAGTGCAGGCTATCGTCCTTGCTGTCGTCGAATTGATCTATTTAAACATTCGGTGATGCCATTAGCCTGCAGACGGAACAGCAAAACGTTCAAATTTAGCTGCTTCGAGAGACTGGCTAACCCCTAATTTACAAACTTGGCACCATTGTCCGAGCTTAAATATTTTGAAATTACATCATGAAATGCTTTCGTGACGTACACAGCAGCTTTTAATGGAACTGCCACCAACTCGCAGTAGTGAGAAAAAATTTCACAAACACTAGAATGAGTTTGTTGCCAGACTGTGATGTGGTGAAACATGACACCTGCCCAGGAAAATCCGTTATGTCAGAATTTGGCGCAGGCGCGTGATCGCTTGTGTAACCCTTGTACAAGGGGCACATCTTGCATGTTACCCTACCCTCGTTACTAACCACGGAAAATAAAATCGGTTACGGGTCAACTGCAAATATCCGAAATAACAGTCCGGTATTGTCAAGAAAACCAATTATTAATCGGCAACCCTATTGTAGTGATTGACTTAATTACTCTTAATTACTCTTAATTACCCTTGTTAATTAGGTCATTAGTCGCTGCCACCACCTGGTTCGTGCGTCCAGGAACAATACATGTATCGAAAGGAGGAGACGTCTAGAAGAGTGTAAAAAGATAAAAAGGAAAGCGTGCTGTGAGAAAAGGAAGAAGACCTAATTCGCAAGGGTTTCCGTCTGGTAAGCGTGGTTAACTCCGAGGGGAGGGCCTAAAGGGCTGATAGAAGGAAGTCAATTGCTTGCCACAGGTAGGCAAATTATGGTATCATTTGTCACTTTAAAGGATTTCAATTAAAAGAGGAATTTCATTCACGAAGCTTACATGTTTATTGATTTCAAAAAAAAGAAAAGAAAAAAAAACACTTTAAAAGTAATACACTTAAAATCACACCAGAAAGCGAACATTAAAATACGAACATAGGAGAAAACACCAAAAAAAAGTACAAAAAAACGAAGACAAAGCCCTCTGTTTAATATATAGATGTTAAAAAACTAAAAAAAAACCATCTTACCGCCATAAAAACCTCGTCCTTCCGACCGACACAGGAGCACCCAACGTCATTAGCTTCCGCCGGGTATACTTCGGCCGCTAAAAAGACGTTTCCCAGACACGGCTACCCCACCTCTGTTTCTGCTTGTCCCCCCGAGCTATATATAACAGACCCCCAGCAAGGATTCCATTAATGGGCCAGTAAGTGGCTCGGAACGAACGAACTATTTCCCCCCTCCCTAGAGAGCGTAACAGGCCCTCAGGTGTTAAAATACTTGCATATTGATAACTCAAATACTAAAAAAAAAAAATTACACCCCTTAAAGGAAAGTTTAAAAACCCAGAATAAAAAAAAAATAAATAAAAGTTTATGCAAGTTACTTTGGCCAAGACTAATAAGAGTGCTTAAAGGTGAATTTAGAAAGAAAATGGTTACATATTCGTTTTAAAGTGTTAAGAGATTCATAAAAGCCCCCTCCCCCCAAAAAAAAAAATAATAATAATAATAATAATAATTAAAAAAAACAAAAAAAAAACACATAGCAATAAGATAAAAAGGTGACATTTGTCTCCACGTGGGTCGGCGTAGGCATTGGGAACTGCCGTGCTATTGGATAAGGCTTGAATGATCTGGCCATAAATTTTGTCAGCACACTGGGCAGCATATACCTCGTCATTATTCAGCAGTTCCAAGGGAGGAACCTGTGAAACACTATTCACAGCTGAAGAAGGCAAGCTAAATGAAGGGAGGAAATCAGCAGCATCGTCCCACCTCCAAGACTGCAACTTTTCGATTGGCGTGCCTGACAACGTGTCGGCGGCGACATTTGCACAGCCCTGAATATACACGAAAGTCACATTGAAATCGCCCAGGATATCCTGATAACTTGCTCTATGACCATACGAATCATTACCATTAAGCAACGTGAGCGGCATTGTGGTTCGAGTGAACCTTGTACCCCAGTATAATATCTCTGAAGTACTTAAGAGCCCATACAATCGCTAACATTTCCCTGTCGGTGACTGAGTAATTTTTCTCTGCACTAGTGAGAACCCTACTAGCAAACCCGATACGATACAGATTCCCTTCTTACTCCTGCATTAAAAAAGCTCCTAGCCCAACATTCGATGCATCTGTGTGGAGAATGAAGGAAGGAAATGCAAGAATGGGAGAATGCGATAGACAATACTGTAAATACTGAAAATGCGCTGACCTGCTCCTCACCAGGAGACATATTTATTGTGTCAACGCCTCAGCACCAGGAGACATCTTTATTGTGTCACTGGTGCATCGATCCTCCCATAATCCTTAATGAACTGTCTATAAAAACCTGCTAACCCTGGAGGGAATGGGGAACATACTGACAGTTTTTACCTTGGCCTTGTTAGGGGCAATACCTGCAGCACTATCCGAATGACCGAGGAAATCTAAACGCGACTGGAAGAACTTACACTTGGGTGGATTCAATGTTAAACCCGCTTTCGAACTGCGCAAACGCACTTCATGGTTTTTGATCGAACAAACCAAATTGTCATCTAAATAGACTAGCAGCTGATCATTAACTAAACCCGGCAGGACGAGAGCCATAAGACGACTAAACATCCCTTGTTGCAGCATACCACGGACTTCCTCCTTAGAATCTGACGCCTGCTGCGTGGAATCTGGTATGCCGGAATATACACAGGCTTAGCTCCAGGTTCTAGAGCAATAGAGTATTCTACCTTATGCGTTCTGCCTAATGGACGGTCCTTGGTCGGTAAGATGTCAGGGTATTGATCTAACAACTTGCCTAGAATCTCTTTACCCTCGCTAAATGCGAATGGCCCCTGCATAGCCTTTGCTAATGCTGCAGTGAATGGGTCAACTGAATCGGGGGACATATTTGTAGCATGCTGAAGGGAAGTAATTCCATGATAAATAGAATGAAACCTAGAAGGACTCATAGAAGACATGGAATGTGAGGGAGGTGGAGGAGAGACAGAGGGAGGAGGTAGTTGTGGGGAAGAGACAGTGGAGGTAAAGGGGTGGGGTTAGGGAAGGAGAATTGATGTTCGTGTTGATGAGTGATACAATCGAGGCGTGTCGCTGTTTGTAGTAGATGCGGAACCAAGCATGCTAGGGTGAAAAGGGTCCGGGTGTTTCCAGACGGAACTCGGCTCAGTTAGCTTATAAACCTAACACTGAATTTCCACCTCATTCTACTGCAGTCGCAGAACCATACCAGAACAATACAGAAATCATGGCCAAGGAGCAAGTGGCCGGGGAAATTTCATTACGATGAACTGATGAAGAAAAATTATATTTCCAAACCTCAATGTTACATACATAGTTCCAACTGCACCTAGCTTAGATCCTGTCACACCTTTAACACAAGCATTGGCTGGCGGTACCTCAGACGAGAGATGAAAGTCCTCGTATACGTGTTCACTCACGTGAACTTCCCATATCAATGAAAGAGTATGTGACCTTCCCTTTAAGCTTAGCAGATAGGAGAGGGGGCCCCATTCCTGTGTTCGGTATACCAGCACTAACAACACGAGACCAAGAAGACGACGCAACTACATTGGAGACAAATGCACATCATCTCTTGGTTCGAAATAGAGAAAGAGGACACTAACCATCCTTTAACAAAATGTTTCAGAACCGCCTCATGGGATGTGCTTAGAGTAACACGTTACTTCAAACACACCTACGCGTCTGAGCCCGGGATAGACTGCACCCACTGCATGAGCTTTACGCAATATTTATTCAAGTAAGATGAAAGATCATCCTTTGAAAATGAAGTAGGTTTTGCTTCTAATAACTCTACCATTCGTAAATGATGATTCTCCATCTACCTCAAAAATGTTGAAGTGAAAACACTCTTTAACATTCCATACGACTTCTGATCTTCCAGCAAAAGATTAAAGGAATCTAGCATTTCAGCCACCCTTGGGACTTCGTGGTTGAGTCGCATTCTGACCGCCATGAGGCTCTATGTAGCAAAGTGCTCGGACTCCCGCCTATCCCTGAATGGATTACTGTGTCTTCCGCATCCGCAAAGAATTGGTCAACAGAGACGTTAGAACCCGAGAATTTTGATGCTACAGTGTACATCGTGGGAACCATGCTTGATCCAGCCGTAACAAGAGTGAGGTCAGAGGAGGGGGGGGTGGAGTTGGAGAGAGAATGTTTTCGGTTAGTGTGGCGAGAGAAAGAGGGGAGAAGTAGATGGTGAAGGAGAAGATGAGCAAGAAGAAGTAAGAGAGATGTAAGGGGAGAAACCTAGCGAAGTCTGCAGAGCCCTTACGACAATCGACTTTTTCGCACAATTTTTTTCCGATGGAGGAGAGCTAATAAAACAGAAAGAAATCTAACACCAGCACTTCAAGATTAGATTGTTTTGAAATATCGTGACTGTGTTATCAAATGAAAGGAAAAAAATACTTTCAGTAATTCCCCGTATACGCGCACAACATGACCTTCTCGTTTCCCTACGGACCTAAGCACTTGTACATTTAAAAAAATGATTAGTTCGTAGCACAGAAATGACGGACACGGAAAAAGGAATATGACTCTGTGATCCTGTAGGCTCCTGACGACGATTTTCGATCGGAGGCATGAACGTTCTACCTCTCTGAACAGCTATAATGGTCTGTAATTTGAATTTACAAGAAAAACACCATATTATCTGGCAGGGACAGAGGAAAACTGTCTGTTTCGCAGATTTATTGAGATAAAAGACACGTAATTATGAAAAGGTCTGTTTGTGGATGTGGCGGAATCGGCGTCATCTCCTATGGGCGGAAGAGGAAATGTGTTCGCGGTTCAAGGAACAGACTCGGTCCGACTCCTTCAGGTCTTGCTAGGTCGCTTCTACCCTAGGGCGTGGGGACACAGCTGTTTACCGTCGGTTACCCCCTCCGGAGCGTTTCCTGTTGTCGCCGAAGTTGAGGTCATGTCCCAGGCGGTTTACAGCTGCTCAGGCAGGATTCCCTGATTAATGGATGTCACACGGAACACTGCTCTAACGGGAAACTTGGAGCTAAAATCTTGACCAATGAAGAGAGGGGCCGCCATCACGCGTGCTTGTCGACATTTTTTCACACAATGCTCTTTGTCGGTGAAGTGTATCACACCCATGTATCAAACACACACACATATATATATGTATGTGTGTGTGTGTGTTACATGTATATATGTATTATTATATATATATATATATTATATATATATATATATATATATTATATATAATTAATATATATATATATATGTATAATATATATATATATTATATATATATATATATATATTATATATGAACATGTATATATATATATATTATAATATATATATATATATATATATATATATATATTATATATATATATATATATATATATATATATATATATATATAAATGTAGTATGTTTAAACAGAGTCTGGGTGTCTACAAGACTGCTGCGTATCCTGATTAATGGTCATTCTGATATTGCAATTGATATGCCGTATCAAGTATTGGAAGCCGCTCACAAAGGAATGGATGCATTACCTGATCTTGTGCGTGCCATATATTGGCTGAATTTATTGCACAAGATTTTCTATCTTTCTTTTTCCTTTCTTCAACAAAGGTTTCCCTTTTTTCTAGTCAATTGTCTTCGGATAAAAATCTTCCTGATACAGATCTACCGAATTTCCATGCATGCCTTTGCATACCTTATTGTTATAAAGCGGATACAAATCTTTTCCTCAGCTGCTTCGGATAGGAGATCGAACAGACACGCCGAACGCTTTGCATTTTATCCAAACCCAGTTTATGATTCATTCGTCTTTAATACTTTAATACTTTTAACCAAAACTCTAATTGAGTCTTGCTCCCTTCTCTAGTTTGAGTGAATGTTTAATCCTCCTGCAATCTCCACTGCTCACGCTATCTAGTAAATTCCAAATCTTCGTCACTCTTGGAAATCCTGACAATAACCTCATTTACAAAGGCACCATCAGGCTGATTTATAGCGGTTGTCAGATGGTGCTGTGGTGGTCGAAAATGAGAAAGAAAGAGAGAGAGAGAGAGATAGGGATCTCTCTCTCTTTCTTTCTTTCTCTCTCATTTTGTTTTTTTGTTTTAGTACTTTCCCCTGCTAATGAGCACTCCAGACTTTCGCTAAGTATATTCTGTGCCTGTTTAGGTATGTTTTTCTTTTCTTTTTTCCCTTACCTTCCGTCTAATCCTTCTCCCCCTTCCTTCTCTCTCTCTCTCTCTCTCTCTCTCTCTCTCTCTCTCTCTCTCTCTCTCTCTCTCTCTCTCTCTCTCTCTCTCTCTCTCTCTCTCTCTCTCTCTCTCTTCTCTCTCTCTCTCTCTCTCTCTCTCTTTCTCTCTCGCCCACGCACACAAAAACTTGCAGAAGTCATGTCATACGAAGATCTCTATGAGCAGGTGTCACGTCACTGGTCCTGACTGCAGTCCTAGCTTGAACCGACTCTCACCTACGAAATGTATATCTGTGAACTTAGTTGTCTGAATGACAGCAATGATAATAATAATGGGAATAAGTACTGATAAGGGAAAAATAATATTAATAAGAGAAGAAAAGTGGAGAGAAGGAAAAAGTGAAAGTTTAACCTCACAGATGCATATCAAACAAATACAAACATCCGCCAGCAGTTAGTAATCCTGGCCTCATTAAAGTGATCACTGATTTAATTCTTGGACGAAAGTTTGATCCATTACCGATCACCACTCATATTTAATCCTTGTCCCATTAACTGCAATTTCGTCGCAATTTTTTTTTTAGTAATCGTGAGGACAAAGTAAGAAGCCAGTAAATATTTGAACGCAGCCTAACACAACCTTCTCCTTCGCAATAAGTTATAATAACAATAATTTGAAAAAGTGACGATAATAACGAAAATAGTGAGAATTAAAACCGCATGATTATTATCATCATAATCGTACAGAAAATTATCTTTAAGGTCTCCGAGTTACACCTTGGGCATCTATAATGATTGCCTTGCCATAAAGGAAAGGGAATCGGTAATTATGATGTTGACGATAGTCAATTTTAACAGTAGAAATGATCACCTTGAAAACGGCCATTATCAGCATTATGGTTATTAGCAATTAGCACGATTATCTGACCTAGTTGGTTAATAATGTTAAAGTTATTTCATTACAATTATCACTATGACTACCATATTATAATAATCATTTTGAAACCGATGTGAATACTTAAATAACGATGTGATTCCACTTTCAGTTATATGCTGAAAAATGACACAATAGGAACGGGAGGATAATCATTCATTAAATCTGCTGCAGAAATATATTGGCAGTGGAAACGGACCAACGTATTACATATTGGCATAAATAAGGTATCAGCTTAAATTGTCATTGAAATTGCCGTTTTTCACAGCATGATTACAAGATAAGTAAATATAGTTAGCGTCAATTCCATGCAACGTTCATTTTCTCATTTCAATTTAGAATGAGTAGAAATATGTGTATGGGTAAATCATTCGCAAGGAAAATAACATGAAGTTAAATGTGCGAATGCTTTTGTTTCGGCTTAATTTTCGCGGAATGATAAAAACTCCAAAATAAAGAGAAAGGGAAAGAGAGAAAGAGAGAGAGAAAGAGAGAGAGACAGAGAGAGAGAGAGAGAGAGAGAGAGAGAGAGAGAGAGAGAGAGAGAGAGAGAGAGAGAGAGAGAGAGAGAGAGAGAGAGAGAGAGAGAAGAGAGTACAAAGTATTGATGCCAACAAATTAATGCGTCTGAAACGAGGACGATGTAAAAGGACAGAGAGAAAACATGCATTTTTGCAGAGTCTAAGCGTTCATTTTTATTTCCTTTGTTTATTTGCTTACACTTTCAGGCTGTAAGACCCGGTTACCGAATTGAGATACATTATGTCTTTGATGTTTACCGAGGACAAACTTGATATTTATTTTGGCAAGCTTAATAAAAAAAAAGAAAAAAAAGAAAAAAAAATCAGATAACCCGAAAAGCTCAACACAAGTTTTATACGATAACGTCTTTGAGTTTACATTTGCTTTTTGATCTGTCATCCATGAAATGAATAAATATATACATTGAAATTAGATCTCTTTTGAAGTTGTTTCTTTTGTTTAGATATCAAGTTCTTGTGAACCCAACAGACCCTTTTGTAGCATACAGAAAATGAAATTTTGTTGTATATTATCTCTGAAATATTTCGTTTTCAAATGTCTCACGACGAATTTTTATGGTAAGTATATACATTTTCTAAGAAATTCCCACGTGATCTATGAGTGTGAGTGCGTGTGGGATTCTCTCTCTCTCCCTCTCTCTCTCTCTAAATATATATATATATATATATATATATATATATATATATATATATATGTATATATATATATATATATATATATATATATATATTATATATTGTGTGTGTGGTGTGTGTGTGTGTGTGTGTGTGTGTGTGTGTGTGTGTGTGTGTGTGTGTGTGCGTGCGTGCGTGCGTGCGTGCGTGCGTGCGTGCGTGCGTGCGGGCGGGCGTGCGGGCGTGTGTGTGTGTGTGTGTGCGTGTGCGTGTGCGTGTGCGTGTGCGTGTGTGCGTGTGCGTGTGTGTGTGTGTGTGTGTGTGTATTTGTATTGGTTAAGGCACGACCACACGATCTACAGACACACAGTTTTATTGAAGAAATATAAGGGGAGGAAATATACAGAAAAGTAGGTAAAATTATTAGATATACAAGTCTTCCCACGGAGGTATAGAAAATGTAACTTTCTTTACATGATTTCAGGCGGTTTACACCCACGTGCTCCATTAACTGAAAAACTGATTCTACTTACAAGGATTTTAGACAGATCAGAACTTCAAATTTTCTTGGGTAAGATCTTTCAATGGCCTGAAACTCTAGAGAATAATACAAAATTTTATGGCCAAAAGTCTTTTAGTAGGAATTATGAAACTAGCTTTGCTTCTTTAGCTGATATCATAGTTTGATTTATTCAAGATTAATCGTTTTTAAGTGAAAGTGATATCCCAATTACTTATGACAAGTTAATCTTAAGTCCGACTCATGGTCGTAAACGAAAAAATCTTGCTCCCGCACCGGGGAATCACGCACACTTGCGGTCACACGATTTAGGCGCCCGGGACGCGCACTGTTAGAAGTAAGTTCTCTGCCCAGCTTCCTTTTGCTCGAAGTATAAATACTTGCCTATTTAGCAAAAAAAATATTGAATTTTTGTCCAATTAATTTTTCTCTTCAGTATGATGGTACTTTACTGAACAAGTTAATCCTAACAAATCCAAAGTAATTAACAGCTCACTTGCCACGTTACTCTCCTTGTGACAAATTGTTCTTATTGCGCTCTCATTTCTCTTGCAACATAGTAAGGTGATTGACAAACACATTATTATCCCAATCCTTAGCTCTTTTACTGGCCTGATACACTTACATTTCATCCTTGATACTGAATACTGCACATCAGTGCGAAACCTCCGCCACACCCGCTACCTTGGCACGCGATGACCTTAGCGACCATCAGATTGCCATGAACTATCTGTACATACCGAACAGAACCGGTATCTCTATGCGCTAATGCAGTGTTTCAAGTGCTGCAGACGACTTCAGCCTTGTGCGTGGCTGATCGATTTAAACAATATAAAGCAAGACCAGGTGGTACACTCCACACCTCTGTCCCCAACAGGTGCCTTTTCTCCTTGGTCGGACGCCGATGCCCGCCCGGCTTTCTCTTTTCGCACGGAAGTAAACATCCGCCCTCGAAGGGAACCGCCGCATAAAAGACAGGAGAGAGAGAGAGACACGGCAAACAGGCCAAGCCACACAGGGTCCAGCTCCACCACCTCGTCCTTGGCCCCGAGGACACGGGGGTGTCTTGTGGGGTCTTGTATCTACCTTTAACAATAAACCAACAAGCTAAAATACCTTTCATTAAACCGCCCAAGCCCATCTCACGTGTCGTTCACACACACACACGTGGTTCCCACATTCCTGCGACAGACCCCATAAATAGCGATTGGCTTACTATTACGATCTACTAGGGGTGGCCAGTTTGCATAATAGTACGGTCTAATCGACAGGGCCAGTTCGCATAAAATTAGGTCCGATAGGTCTTTAGGGAGGACTTAACTTTAAGGAATATTTAGGAGGGAAAGTTTACCATATGTGTATATATAGATATATAAACGCATGCATACACACAAATACTTATAAATTCATCTATCTGCCTATGAATGTCACGTGTTATATCCTCTTTGGATGGCACTTAACCAATTTTCCCTCGGAGAATTGATCCAAGCGCACAGACTGCCATTCCTACTACACCATCCACTGTAGTCCTTTCAGCTGACAATATCTTGGTTTTCATTTTACAATTTCGACATTACTGTCGATGGTCGAGTTTTTCATTCGTTAATCATGGAGCACTACTTTTCTGTTGGTGCAATCAAAAGAACTAGAGGTATTAACCAGCAATACTCCTTCACATACCTGATAACTGAATATTTGTCGCACTGAATGATCAGCAGCACATACCTGGAGGTTTCCAGGTGTTACTCATATTGACTTCCCTTATCTCTTTTCCAGTGATCTGTCTAAGCTCTTCAGTTCCAATTGCCTGTCACTAATATTGTAGCTGCTAATGCTTTTTCTTCCACTGTGATTGAAAACAACGAAAATCAATACCATCACCCACATAAAACTACATTTTTTGTATGAATATCATATTATTTCGAAAATATATGTAGTATGACGCCTACTTCAGTACAAGAACGCACCCGGATTCGCGGATTCACTTATGCAAATGGGTGGTTTTCTTCATTTGAATGTGCTTGCTGACACCCCTCGGCATGCCCTTGTTGTCTTTTACTAAACGCCCCACGTCCAAGAGAACATATAATGAATTTCAGGTCCGAGAGAGTTCATAGCCCACACCCAACCCCTTCACAACTTGGATAGGTGGCAACCCCTTGCAGTGGAGTCGCCACCGACAGCAGTTGGCGGGTAACCTCGGTTGTCAAGGGAGTGTGAATGGGCTAGACAAACTCTTGTGTTCATGTTATCGGTGCTTTTTTTCTGTTCACTGCCTGTACGTTTTCTGTGAATGAAGTCAACCGTGATATTTGACCTAGTTGACAGTAATGAATGACGTGAAAAATAGATATTGGCCTATTAACTCCTGTAGTCTTAGGAGGTAACTTTGCCCGGCTGTTTCCCCAGCCCATGCTCATACTCTGTAATTCACGACCCGAGGAATACTCGTCAGCTCCTGTAGAGAGGGTGTGTGGCAGAATAGCTGCACTCCACCTACTACAGATTCGTGGTGGCAAGCGTGAGGATAGTGAGGTTTTGTTTATCTCCCTGCCCGCGTCTCTTGTTTATATTTGTTTTAGTATTTTTCAGTTTTGTTTTAAATGTTTTATAGCGTCTTTTACTGTTTTAGCACGTTTTGCTGCCTGTTTTAGTATTTTTTCATTTTTTAACTATAAAAGTTTCATGGGTTCTAGTGTTTTTCAACTTTACTTTTTAAATTTTTCATAGTCTTTTACATTTTTAGCAGATTTTGCTGCTTGTTTTAGTTTTTTTTCAAATTTGTTTCATGGGGTCTCAGTGTTTTTCAACTTTTAAAATTTTCCTAGTCTTTTATTGTTTTAGCAGGTTTTGCTGCCTGATTTTTTATGGGGTTTTGTATCTATCTTTCAAGTTTTAACATTAAACTTTTCAGAGTACTCTCATTGTGTTTAAGTAGTTTTGAGGCCTTAAATATATCGCCGTGGATATTGTTCCGGCACCGGATTCTATAACATCTCGGCTATTCATTCGGCACGCATGCGCATTATCGACTTTGGCGCCATTCTCAAGTGTTTAGCAGCAGTTCGTGAGGAAATGCATCGAGGATGGATCGTTTTAGAGTTGGAAACGAATTTGAAAGTTTTGATGCGTTACAAGATAGTCTAATTAAATTTCAAGAAAGTCCTTTCGCACAATTTTATGTGAAAGATTAAACAAACATACTCTCGCACTTGCGCAAATGCAATAACTGTGTCTTAACTATTTCACGCAAGATTTATTGCCGGATCTAGTGTCTTCTTGGAGATTTTTCCGGCATTTTCCGCCTGTGCTGACGAGCTTTTTTCCCGGCAATACTATTCCAAAGCCCAGGGTTAATGCTGCATTTTCACTTGAATTTTTTCTTGAAACATTTGTTATAATCCTGAGCCATTCAGGGAAGACTCATAAATCGATTTTTTCAAGAATAACGTCCTTTGGTTGAGACTCCCTCTTCATAACGTCCATGAATAAATGTTTTTAAACGCGCTTATAAGACATTATTTAGGCCATTTGAGATGTTGTGCCCTCTGCACTATTCTAAATTTCTTTATATATGCTAGATTGAGTAACATAAGCTTACAAAGCAACAACTTTGGCCTATTTTTTAAAAATGTTTTCATAACAATCTATAACTTCCAACTTCAAAAACCTCCACCCCCTAAATGTCCAAAGGACGTTTTCTGTGAAAAAATTGATTGCCGGATGAATAGCCGAGATGTTATAGGATCCGGTGCCGGAACAATATCCACGGCGTAAATACATTGTATTTCAGGTTTTACTTTTTTCAATTTTATTTTGTTGTAGGTCTCTTGGCCAGTACCCTCTGTGACTTTTTTTTTTTTACTTTCTTTGCACTTTTGTCCTTTTTACCCATTGTATATTTTTATTATTTTATTACCATTGGTCAGGATTTGTGATTATTTTAGTGCTTTACTTCTGTGGTGCTCACCTATGGATAATGAATAATTTGAAATAAAAAGTGTGTCCGCCTGTGTGTCTCGACCAAAGTGCAGTGATATTTTTCAGTGTGACGTGGAGGCTTGTGGGTCTGTACCGTATAGACTGCGGTCACGCACCACACTGCCTCACGGATCACAGGTACTGCCTGGCATGCCCTGCAACAAAACGTCACAGCCAGGGTTTCGACCACCGATCCCAGAAAATGCAGACCCTCAGGACGAATTACCCATTGGACCAGACCCAAGGTTGGCACCTGCTCAGAGTGCTATGGCCTTGAGAGGGCACAGTCTGATTCTGGGGCTGCTGCAGCTGGTGACCTTGAACAGCAGCTGGAAGGCAACTGGCCCAACTGGAAGCACGTCTCATGGACCGATTGGGAGCGCTGGTAGGGGACCAGCTGGCCCATATGCAGGCACAGAAGCAGATGCAAATGCAGGCTTAGATGCTAGCATTGGCAACTCTCTTGAAAGGCCAACAGCCCACACCTTCCACTGCTACATAGGGGATTTTGCCAACCTCTACCACTACGCTATCACCATTGTCGACTATCCGGACCTGCAGCGAGGAAGTCACAGGGCAGCAGTCATGCCCGCCTCCACTAGTGCCTGTAGTTGACCCCTGTGGTGGACAATCAGCCCGTTGCTGATGTAGGCGATAGGAGAGACACTTCAGGATATCAGCAGGTTGCGACCCCTACATTTAGAGAACCAGCTGACTTGTCTACAGCTGTATTGCCACCACGACCAATTATCAGGGACTGAAGCTGTGGCCTAGACCGGGCACTCGGTGCTGCCTCAGTTGACACAATATGGGCCACCTCCTCAATATATTGCACCTGTACCGCAGCCCCTGGTCCATCTACACTCGACATATCCTGTAGCAGTTGATTGCACCCCAATCTCCTTCTCCCAGTCATGGCCCCCCCTAACGGAAGACGCCTTGCCGCGGTGGGGGGGGCTTGAGGTCCCAATGATATGGTGAGCCAGACCAGAGGGCTACCCATACTGGAGGGGTCACCAGTGAGGGATGAGACAAAATGGCTTCCTGGTGCACCAAGGCCTATGAGAGGGGATGGTACACCCACCCCTGGTTCATTCCATCTTGGACCAGGGAGAACTCTCCCACATGTGTTTGCCGTATCCCGTATTACCAGGAGACAGGAGTCCTGGAAGTTGAGCGATGCTGCACGCTGTGCCCTGCAGCTAGCAACACACCTCTTTGGTCCTTTATTCTGGTTAGACGGGTGTCTTGATCAAGGCCCGGTCAAGTCAATCGGTTGGTCAAATATGGCTAGGGTCAAACAGACATTATTCAGTCGGCAGCGCATAGGTCCCGTGACTGCCATCAGTACTGTAATAGTGGTATATTTCCTCATTACCCCTGTGTCTGTTGGGAGATTTTGAGCCCAACTATAGCTTCCCCTCGTTGGACTCCATGGTGGGTGGGGGGTGAGGAAATGAAGAATACTAATTTGTATGAGTACTACAAATTTACAAAGATCTAGCTCTCTCCCTGATGACCTACGCAATCCCCCGACCATTCCCCCTGGAACATCAATGTCACTCTGGAGCCTTTCCAGCTTCCAAAGGGGAAGAAAAGGGAATCGTAATGGTTTTCCCGGGGTCCAAAACCGGGAAAAGGGGAAAAATCCCCCTCAATCCACCCAAAGGAAAAACTTCCCCGGTAAAAAAGTTTTTTAGAAAATATT
>NC_051391.1:23561663-23573497 GCF_015228065.2 Penaeus monodon | reverse complement strand
CCCCCAAAAAAAAAGAATTGTGAATATGAGAACCGAACTAAACTTACCCTCTGTTTACGAAAGAATATTATATATAAATACCACATTTGGTGTCAAATCAATTAAAAGAACCCCTCCTTTGTACAGAGTTCCAAAGAAAATTAAAACACAAACAGAGGACTACCTTTGCATAAACAACACCGATTCTTAAACTCAAATCCATGGATACAAGTAACATGTAAACAATTAGCTCAGCTGAACATACCCATAACTAAGACCCTACAGGACGTTCTATACCCCCGGGAAAATATCGGACCTAAGTATTATATTATCGACTGCCCCAAAAAAGACAGGTCCCCCCTGCTACACTCAAGCAGTATGCACTTGCAATTAAAATGAGCATCTTGAAACTCTACCCAATGCATATGAATGCTATACTGACGGTCCTTGCAGTCTGGGAGTAGAGCAGGATGTGCTTTTGTTGTATATAAAAACAATATCTTGAAGCCCCAGGATTGTAGAGGGTTCATGACTGGGCTACCCACTACGCAAACTGAGTTGGGAGGAATACTCATGGCCCCGAATTTCTATTGAATAAAGGCTCGGGGGTAGTATTCTGTGATTCACAGAGTGCTCTCCAGGCTCTGAACACTCTAGAAAAGGTGCAGTTAATATCGCAAATGACCATCAGGATAAAACGTGTATCGTGCAAAAGAACGAGGCCATGATATACGTTTTGTGTTGATTCCATCGAATGTTGGAATCCCCAGGCATGATCATGCTGATCGCCTGGCAAAGTCAGCATGTGACAAGCAAAGTGTGGATATAGATCTTGGGGTACCATTTCCAGGATTTTATACAATATTAAAGCTTCCTTTAAAGAGGACTTGACTGATTAAATTTAAATTCTCAACGCCCTGAAAGCTGTAGCATAAAGCATTATGACCGGTTTAGGCAAGATTCATTCACCTATGGTTTATATAAAACAAGAAAAGACAATGTGATATTGTAACCGCAAGAAACAGGCTTGGATATAGATTGTATTGGCAGCTCAGTACAGTTTGTAATGTCGAAGAAACTAAGTGTAAACTGTGTAATGATGAATATAAGCGAACGCTTGTACATTATATCTCAGAGTGCCATGTGTTACAGCCTTTCAGGCCACCTAGCTTGAGGATGAGAACTATGTAAATATTTCATATCCTCTGATGTCTTAGAAGATATACTTATTTATATCCTAAATTTGGAATGTAGCATCACATGACTGCATATCAAATGTAGCAATGCCTTTCCACGCCCAAGCTGTACGCCGGCGTGGCAGATGAGTAGATAAACGACTGTAATTGTTCCTTTCTGTAACTGATATAGTACTTATCATAATAATGTTATAGCCTAAAATTAAAATGTAATACCATTATATGTTATAACCATGCATCAAATGTACCACAGCTTGCCCACGCCTGTGCAGTTAGCCAGGGTGGTAAATAAAGGAATAAACTAAACTAACACTAAGATTAGAATGTATCTCTCGAACAGAGTCTTTTGAACGCCACAGGGAGGAGTTCTCAGCCCTATGCTGTTCAATGTCCTCATGCACAAGCTGGTGGCAGATATCCCACTTGGGGATGGTGAATCCATTATATGCTATGCTGATGACATATGCGTCAGAGCATCATCACAAGTGAGGATTCAAATAATTCTCGACAGAATCACAGCAAAGGCTCATGAGTGTGGATTAGTCATTTCCGCTGAGAAAACATATATCATACGCCCACCCACTTTTCGCATAGGTGACCAGGAGCTTGACATATGCCACAAGTATAAATATCTTGGGGTGAATGTAAATGATGCAGACCTGGTCCTCTCTCTAAAGAAGAGACTCTGGGAGAGATTGAAACCTTTGAAAGTTCTTGTCGGAAGAGAACATGACATCAATGTTAAGCTCGCTAGACTGTTTTACTTGGCTTTTATAAGGTCAGTTGTATTCCATGCACTGCACTTGTTGCAGTGTAAGGAATCAGAAATAGGTAGTTTGGAGGTAGTGCAAAATGAAGCTATAAGGATTATCCTCGGCGCCCCGAGAACAGCAAGGATAGTAAACATGAGATCAGAATTAAACTTACCATCCATTTCTGATAGAATAATATTTGTTTCCACCATATTTGGGGTCGAAGCTCTGAGGAAACCCTCGTATCTCTCAGATTTCCAAAAACAACTGCAACATAAAATCACGCAAGTAGACGTGACAAATCACACACACGCGCGCCCTCTGATACACAAAATCTCCATGAACATTATAAAATAAATGTTCCAATTAGTAAAATACCAAAAGGTCGCTCCATTCCACCATGGAAGAATTCAACATTGATCGTGCACCTTACATGTCTACCACAAAAAACAGGGGGGCATACGTGTGTTGAAACAAATTGCGCTAGCAACGGTAAAGGAAAAACCACAGAATCTATGCGCGATGATGCATATGAACGTTACGCCGACGGATCCATACAGTCTGGATACAAAGCTGGTTGTGCTTGGGCTGTATACAAAATCGGCTTACTACAACATCAAGTTAATATGAGAATACAAAACTGGGCCAGCACTACACAAACGGAGCTGGTAGGTATACTCCTTGCAATGGAATTCTTAATGGAGTAGTTTTCTGTGACTCTCAAAGTGCTCTTCGGACGCTAAATTCTTTCAAAGCAGGTGGTAATGAAGTAATTGTGAGTTGCATTAAGCATAACGTAACCTATGCAACAGAGTGTAATTTCAACATGCAATTTGCATGGATACCATCTCATGTTGGCATACGCAAGCACGACCATGTAGACAAATTGGCGAAAGAAGCCTGCAGCAAGGATATTGTGAACATAGATCTTGGGATGCCTCTTGCGAGGGTTGCACATATATTGAAAAGTTCTCATAAGAAAACTAGTAGATCTGATTAACAACTCAAAGGCCTGAAAAGCTGTAAACCCTAAGGCACTACGATCAGTATAGAGATGGCAAGCCTTTCCCATGGGTTTGGCACCGAAGTCAAACCAGACAGTGTGACGTGGTATTGCCAGAATACGTTTTAGGTTACAGAATGTACTGGCAACTGCACGGTACAAAAAGTGCAAATGAATCTAGATGTAGACTGGTAACAAAGAAAACCAAACGAACGCTTGAGCACTATATCTCGGGAAAGTCATGTGATACAGCCTTTCAGACTACCTAAACTGAGGTATAAAGAACTATGTAATATTTTATTTCATCTGATACATTGGAAGATATACTCGTACTATACCCTAAATTTACTATGTAATAACTACCGTAAGCAAATACCGTAATTCAAAAAACAGTGGCAAAGCATATGAAAGTAATAATTTTTGTATGATGTATGATTTATATTTCTATTTTTCCTTGTACAACTACAGTAGTTTCAGACTCCTGTACAATGTCAGATATATGTAAAACTGTAATCATGATTGCCCACGCCTGAGCAGATAGCCAGGGTGAAAAATAAACTTACTGAACTTAACCTTACACTAAGCAGTTCCTATAAAGTATTTAAAAAAAAATATATTATATATATAATAAATAATCAACTTTCAGGCAAAACCCAAAAAAACACTCCTCAGTTCCCTAGTCCTCTTGCACAAGCAGTTATGCTCTTTAGTCAATGGGCTCGAGGGATTGACTAAATTTTAGCTCACTTGCCACAAATATTCAGGGTCACCTAGTCAATCTAAAATTGGGTGAGTTTTGATGTTCTGATACCGACCCCTCAGACTTTGCTGAGATCACTGAGTGGGAACTGAACAATGCACTGATCAAAGGAAAAGTGTCCGCCCGAGGTGAGGAAAGGAATTACCTATATTGTCTTCCGCCTTATACATCAGGTACCTGGTAATCCCTTTTGCACCCATACAGGGTTTGGTTGGTCACAAAGGTATTCTGCCTGGCCCCTTGGATGCGCAGTCTAATAAACTGATGAATACCGACCAATTTCATTAAACACTATGTGTATGCAAAGTTCTAGAAAGGATAATTTTGAACAGACTCGGTACAAATTACAAGGTAAATTATCTCACAGACTGTACATATTTCTATCGGGACGTAGCACAAAACATTGCTTTGCAGAGTACTTTCACACTCTACTCCAGGGAAGCACACTGTTTTTCTTGACCTTAAGTCAGCTTTAACATTGCAAACAGAGAAGTTATCGTAGAACCATTAATAAGCTTTGGCATCCAGGGTAAAATATTGAGCTGGATTAGACTGTATCTTTCGAACAGATCTGCAAGTGTGTTGTTCAGGGGAGTGAGAAGTTCCACTTCACAGTCTTTTGAACTTGGAACCCCACAGGGTGGATTTTCAACCCTATGCCGTTCAATGTCCTCATGCACAAGCTGTGGCAGATATCTCACTTGGGGATGGTAATCCATTATATGCTTGCTGATGACATATGTGTCAGCGCATCATTACAAGAGAGGATGCAAATAATTCCCCAACAAACTCACAACAAGGGCTCATGAGTGTGGATTAGTCACTTCTAATGAGAAAACAATGGCTCTCAACCCATGTATCATACCCACACCCAGTTTTCACATAGGTTACCCAGGAGCTTGACATATGGCATAAGTATAAATATCCTGGGTGAAATTAAATGATGCAGACCTGGTCCTATCTCTAAAAAAGAGACTCTGGGAGAGATGCAACCGTTGAAAGTTCTTGTCAGAAAAGAACATGGCATCAATGTTTAAGCTCGCTTGACTGTTTTACTTGGCTTTTATAAAGGGCAGTTGTTTGACTACCATGCACTGCACTTTTTTGCAGTGCAAAGAATCAGAAATTGGAGATAGTGCAAATGAAGCTATGAGGACATCATCAGCGCCCTGAGAAAAGCAGGGATAGTGAATATGAGATCGGAATTAAACTTAAACCCTCCATTTCGATAGAATATTTATTTCCACATATTTGGGGTCAAAGCTCTGAGGAACCCTCGTATCTCTCAGATTTCCAAAAACAAATGCAACATATTGTCACGCAAGTAGAGTTTGGCTAATTACACACACGGCGCCCTCTGATACACAAAAATCTCCATGAACATTTTACAAAACTCAGTGTTCCAATTAGTAAGATAACAAAAGGTCAACCCTTCCACCATGGAAGAATTCAACAAATTAAACGTGCGCCTTACATGTCTACCACAAAAAAACAGTGTACATAACTGTGTGTTATAACAAATATCGTTGCAGCCCGGTAAAGGGAAAGCACAGAATCTAGGGGTGATATGTAATGGTGTTACGCCGACCAGATCCATTACAGTCTGGATACAAAGCGGTTGTGCTTGAGCTGTATACAAAAAAGGCTTACTACATCAAAATCATATGAAAATACAAAATTGGGTCTATACACACAAAGGGAGCTGGCAGGTTTTACTCCTCGCAACGGAATTTTTAAATGTCTCGGGCTCTAGAGTAGTTTTCTGTGACTCTCAAAGTGCTCTTTGGACACTAAATTCTTTCAAAGCAAGTGGCGATGAGGAAATTTTGAGTTGCATTAAGCGAACTTAATTTATGCAAAAGAGGTAATTTTCCCAACATGCAATTTGCATGGATACCATCTCATGTTGGCATACGCAAGCACGACTACGTAGACAAATTGGCAAAAGAATCCTGCAGCAAGGATATTGTGAACATAAATCTTGGGGTTTGCCTCTTGCTAGGATTGCACATATATTAAAAAGTTCTCATAAGGAAGAACTAGTAGATCTGATTAATACTTAAAGGCCTGAAAAGCTGTAAGGCACTACAATCAGTATAGAGATAGCAAGCCTTCCTATGGGTGGCACCGAAGTCAAACAGACAATGTGGACGTGGTATTGCCAGAATACGTTTTAAATTACAGAAGTACTGCAACTTCACAGTGCAAGAAGTTTTAGATGAATCTAGATGTAGACTGTTTAACGAAGAAAACAAACGAACGCTTGAGCACTATATCTCGGGAATATAGGGGCTCGGTTTTAGTGAGACAGTCTTTCAGACTACTTTTCATGAGGTATAAAGATCTATGTGAATATTTCATTTCATCTGATACACTGGAAGATATACTCGTACTGTACCCTAAATTCCCTATGGAATAACTACCGTAACATATAACAGTGTTATGTAAACACAGTGGCACCTTTGCTTGCTGCTGAGAAACCAAATACTCAGCATAGTTGTCCGCAAGAGGGACGCGGCCTCATCTCCAGGAGTTCGTATGGCAGCTGTTGTCTTGCCCCGTAAGAAGAAAGTGCAGGCTATCGTCCTTGCTGTCGGTCGAATTGATCTATTTAAACATTCGGTGTGCCATTAGCCTGCAGACGGAACGCAAAACGTTCAAATTTAGCTGCTTCGAGAGACTGGCTAACCCCAATTACAAACTTGGGCACCATTGTCCGAGCTTAATTTTTTAAAAATTACTCATGAAATGCTTTCGTGACGTACACAGCAGCTTTTAATGGAACGGGCCACCAACCGCAGTAGTGAGAAAAATGTTCACAAACACTAGAATGAGTTTGTTGCCAGACTGTGATGGGGGTGAAACATGACACCTCCCCAGGAAAACCCGTTATGTCAGAATTTGGCGCAGGCGCGTGATCGCTTGTGTAACCCTTGTACAAGGGCACATCTTGCATTTTACCCTACCCTCGTTACTAACCACGGAAAAATAAAATCGGTTACGGGTCAACTGCAAATATCCGAAATAACAGTCCGGTATTGTCAAGGGAAAACCAATTATTAATCGGCAACCCATTGTAGTGATTGACTTAATTACTCTTAATACTCTTATTACCCTTTTTTAATTAGGTCATTAGTCGCTGCCCCCACCCTGGTTCGTGGCCAGGAAAAATACATGTATCGAAAGGAGGAGACGTCTAGAAGAGTGTAAAAAGATAAAAAGGAAAGCGTGCTTGAGAAAAGGAAGAAGACCTAATTCGCAAGGGTTTCCGTCTGGTAAGCGGGGGTTAACTCCGAGGGGAGGGCCTAAAGGGCTGATAGAAGGAAGTTCAATGCTTGCCACAGGTAGGCAAATTATGGTATCATTTGTCACTTTAAAGGATTTCAATTAAAGAGGAATTTCATTCACGAAGCTTACATGTTTATTGATTTCAAAAAAAAGAAAGAAAAAAAACCTTTGAAAGTAAAACACTAAAATCACACCAGAAAGCGAACATTAAAATCGAACATAGAGAAAACACCAAAAAAAAGTACAAAAAAACGAAGACAAAGCCCTCTGTTTAATATATAGATGTTAAAAAATAAAAAAAAAACCATCTTACCGCCATAAAAACCTCGTCCTTCCGACCGAACAGGAGCACCCAACTCATTAGCTTCCGCCGGGTATAACTTCGGCCGCTAAAAAAACGTTTCCCAGACACGGCTACCCCCCCCTCTGTTTCTGCTTGTCCCCCCGAGCTATATATAAAAAGACCCCAGCAAGGATTCCATAATGGGCAGTAAGTGGCTCGGGAAAGAACGAACTATTTCCCCCCTCCCTAGAGAGCGTAACAGGCCCTCAGGTGTTAAAATACTTGCATATTGATAACTCAAATACTAAAAAAAAACTTACACCCTTAAAGGAAAGTTTAAAAACCCAGAATAAAAAAAAAATAAATAAAAGTTATGCAAGTTACTTTGGCCAAGACTAATAAGAGTGCTTAAAGGGGAATTAGAAAGAAAATGGGGTTTCTATTCGTTTTAAAGTGTTAAGAGATTCATAAAAGCCCCCTCCCCCCCAAAAAAAAAAAAATAAATAATAATAATAATTAAAAAAAACAAAAAAAAAAACATAGCAATAAGATAAAAAGGTGACATTTGTCTCCACGTGGGTCGGCGTAGGCATTGGGAACTGCGTGCTATTGGATAAGGCTTGAAAGATCTGGCCATAAATTTTGTCAGCACACTGGGCAGGGGATATACCTCGTCATTATTCGCAGTTCCAAGGGAGGAACCTGTGAAACACTATTCACAGCTGAAGAAGGCAAGCTAAAGAAGGGGGGAAATCAGCAGCATCGTCCCACCTCCAAGACTGCAACTTTTCGATTGGCGTGCTGACAAACGTGTCGGCGGCGACATTTGCACAGCCCTGAATATACACCAAAAGTCACATTGAAATCGCCCAGGATATCCTGATAACTTGCTCTATGACCCATACGAATCATTACCATTAAGCAACGTGAGCGGCATTGTGGTTCGAGTGAACCTTGTACCCCAGTATAATATCTCTGAAGTACTTAAGAGCCCTAAAATCGCTAACATTTCCCTGTCGGTGATGAGTAATTTTTCTCTGCACTAGTGAGAACCCTACTAGCAACCCGATACGATACAGATTCCCTTCTTACTCCTGCATTAAAAAGCTCCTAGCCCAACATTCGATCCCATCTGTGGGGAGAAGAAGGAAGGAAATGCAAGAATGGAGAATGCGATAGACAATACTGTAAATACTGAAAATGCGCTGACCTGCCTCACCAGGAGACATATTTATTGTGCCCAACGCCTCAGAAACCAGGAGGACATCTTTATTGTGTCACTGGTGCATCGATCCTCCCATAACCCTTAATGAACTGTCTATAAAAACCTGCTAACCCCTGGGGGGAAAATGGGGAACATACTGACAGTTTTACCTTGGCCTTGTTAGGGGCAATACCTGCAGCACTATCCGAATGACGAGGAAATCTAAAAAGCGACTGGAAGAACTTCACTTGGGTGGATTCAATGTTAACCCGCTTTCGAACTGCGCAAACGCACTTCATGGTTTTTGATCGAACAAACCAAATTGTCATCTAAATAGACTAGCAGCTGATCATTAACTAAACCCGGCAGGACGAGAGCCATAAGACGACTAAACATCCCTTGTTGCAGCATACCACGGACTTCCTCCTTAGAATCTGACGCCTGCTGCGTGGAATCTGGTATGCCGGGAATATACACAGGCTTAGCTCCGGGTTCTAGAGATAGAGTATTTACCTTATGCGTTCTGCCTAAGGACGGTCCTTGGTCGGTAAGATGTCGGGGTTTTGATCTAACAACTTCCCTAGAATCTCTTTACCCTCGCTAAATGCGAATGGCCCCTGCATAGCCTTTGCTAATGCTGCAGTGAATGGGTCAACTGAATCGGGGGACATATTTGTAGCATGCTGAAGGGAAGTAATTCCATGAAAAATAGAATAAAACCTAGAAGGACTCATAGAAGACATGGAATGTGAGGGAGGGGAGGAGAGACAGAGGGAGGAGGTAGTTGGGGAGGGGGACAGTGGAGGTAAAGGGGTGGGGTTAGGGAAGGAGAATTGATGTTCGTGTGATGAGTGATACAATCGAGGGCGTGTCGCTGTTTGTAGTAGATGCGGAACCAAGCATGCTGGGGTGAAAAGGGTCCGGGTGTTTCCAGACGGAACTCGGCTCAGTTAGCTTATAAACCTAACATGAATTTCCACTCATTCTACTGCAGTCGCAGAACCATACCAGAACAATACAGAAATCATGGCCAAGGAGCAAGTGGGCCGGGGAAATTTCATTACGATGACTGATGAAGAAAATTATATTTCCAAAACCTCAATGTTACATACATAGTTCCAACTGCACCTAGCTTAATCCTTCACACCTTTAACACAAGCATTGGCTGGGGGTTACCTCAGACGAGAGATGAAAGTCCTCGTTATACGTGTTCACTCACGTGAACTTCCCATATCAATGAAAGAGTATGTGACCTCCTTTAAGCTTAGCAGATAGGAGAGGGGGCCCCATTCCTGTGTCGGTATACCAGCAGCTAACCCAAAACGAGACCAAGAAAACGACGCAACTACATTGGAGACAAATGAACATCATCTCTTGGTTCGAAATAGAGAAAGAGGACACTAACCATCCTTTAACAAAATGTTTCAGAACCGCCTCAGGGATGTGCTTAGAGTAACACGTTACTTCAAAACACACCCAGGCGTCTGAGCCCGGGATAGGGCTGAACCCACTGCAGGAGCTTTACGCAATATTTATTCAAGTAAGATGAAAGATCATCCTTTGAAAATGAAGTAGGTTTGCTTCTAATAACTCTACCATTCGTAAATGATGATTCTCCATCTACCTCAAAATGTTGAAATGAAAACACTCTTTAACATTCCATACGACTTCTGATCTTCCCGCAAAAGATTAAAGGAATCTAGCATTTCAGCCACCCTTGGGACTTCGTGGTTGAGTCGCATTCTGACCGCCATGAGGCTCTATGTAGCAAAGTGCTCGGACTCCCCCCTATCCTGAATGGGTTACTGTGTCTTCCGCATCCGCAAAGAATTGTCAACAGAGACGTTAGGAACCCGAGAATTTGATGCTACAGTGTACATCGTGGGGAAACCATGCTTGATCCAGCCGTAACAAGAGTGAGGTCAGAAAGGGGGGGGGGGGTGGAGTTGGAGAGAGAATGTTTTCGGTTAGTGTGGCGAGAGAAAAGAGGGGAGAAGTAGATGGTGAAGGAGAAAATGAGCAGAAGAAGTAAAAGAAGAGTCAGAGTCCTTAGGGAGAAACCTAGCGAAGTTGCAGAGCCCTTACGACAATCACTTTTTCGCACAATTTTTTTCCGATGGAGGAGAGCTAATTTAAAACAGAAAGAAATCTAACACAGCCTTTAAGATTAGATGTTTTGAAATATCGTGACTGTGTATCAAATGAAAGGAAAAAATACTTTCAGTAATTCCCGTATACGCGCACAACATGACCTTCTCGTTTCCTACGGACTAAGCACTTGTACATTTAAAAAATGATTAGTTCGTAGCACAGAAATGACGGACACGGAAAAGGAATATGATTTTGGATCCTGTAGGCTCCTGACGACGATTTTCGATCGGAGGCATGAACGTTCTACCCCTTTTGGACAGCTATTTTAAAGTCTTAATTTGAATTTTCAAGAAAAACACCATATTATCTGGGAGGACAGAGGAAAACTGTCTGTTTCGCAGATTTTTTGAGATAAAAGACACGTAATTATGAAAAAGGGCGTTGTGGATGTGGCGGAATCGGCGTCACTCCTATGGGCGGAAGAGGAAATGTGTTCGCGGTTCAAGGAACAGACTCGGGCCGACTCCTTCAGGTCTTGCTAGGTCGCTTCTACCCTAGGGCGTGGGGACACAGCTGTTTACCGTCGGTTACCCCCTCCGGAAGCGTTTTCCTGTTGTCGCCCAAGTTGAGGTCATGTCCCAGGCGGTTTACAGCTGCTCAGGCAGGTTTCCCCGATTAATGGATGTCACACGGAAACTGCTCTAACGGAAACTAGGAGCTAAAATCTTGACCAATGAAGAGAGGGGCCGCCATCACGCGTGCTTGTCGACATTTTTCACACAATGCTCTTTGTCGGAAATGTATCACACCCATGTATCAAACACACACACATATATATATGTATGTGTGTGGGGTGTGTTACATGTAGTATATATGTATTATATATATTTTATATATATATCATATATATATATATATATATATATATATACATATATATATATATATATTATATATATATATATATATATATGTATATATTTTGAACATGTATATATATTATAATATATTAATATATATATATATATAAAATATATATTATATATAATATAATATATGTTATATATATATATATATTATAAATGTAGTATTTTTTAAACAGAGTCTGGGTGTCTACAAGACTGCTGCGTATCTGATTAATGGCCCATTCTGATATTGCAATTGATATGCCGATCAAGTATTGGAAGCCGCTCACAAAGGAAAGGATGCTTACCTGATCTTGTGCGTGCCATATATTGGCGGAATTTATTGCACAAGATTTCTATCTTTCTTTTTCCT
>NC_051391.1:23546663-23556663 GCF_015228065.2 Penaeus monodon | reverse complement strand
TGAATATTGTCGCACTGAATGATCAGCAGCACATTTCCTGGAGGTTTCCAGGTGTTACTCATATTTACTTCCCTTATCTCTTTTTCCCGTGATCTGTCTAAGCTCTTCAGTTCAATTGCCTGTCACTAATATTGTAGCTGCTAATGCTTTTTCTTCCACTGTGATTGAAAACAACGAAAATCAATACCATCACCCACATAAAACTACATTTTTGTTGAATATCTATTATTCGAAAATATATGTAGTATGACGCCTACTTCAGTACAAGAACGCACCCGGATTCGCGGATTCACTTATGCAAATGGGGGGTTTTCTTCATTTGAATGTGCTTGCTGACACCCCTCGGCATGCCTTGTTGTCTTTTACTAAACGCCCCACGTCAAGAGAACATATAATGAATTTCAGGTCCGAGAGAGTTCATAGCCCACACCCAACCCCTTCACAACTTGGATGGGTGGCAACCCCTTGCAGTGGAGTCGCCACCGACAGCAGTTGGCGGGAAACCTCGGTTGTCAAGGAGTGTGAATGGGCTAGACAAACTCTTGTGTTCATGTTATCGGTGCTTTTTTTCTGTTCACTGCCTGTACGTTTCTGTGAATGAAGTCAACCGTGATATTGACCTTATTGACAGTAATGAATAAACGTGAAAATAGATTTGGCCTATTAATCCTGTAGTCTTAGGAGGTACTTTGCCCGGTGTTTCCCCACCCATGCTCATACTCTGAAATTCACGCCCCGAGGAATTACTCTTTCAGCTCCTGTAGAGAGGGTGTGTGGCAGAATAGCTGCACTCCCCCTTTACTACAGATTCGTGGTGGCAAGCGTGAGGATAGTGAGGTTTTGTTATCTCCCTGCCCGCGTCTCTTGTTTATATTTGTTTTAGTATTTTCATTTTTGTTTAAATGTTTTTATAGCGTCTTTTACGTTTTAGCACGTTTTGCTGCCTGTTTTATTTTTTTTTTCAAATTTGTTTCATGGGTCTCAGTGTTTTTCAACTTTTAAAATTTTCCTAGTCTTTTATTGTTTTAGCAGTTTTTGCTGCCTGATTTTTTATGGGGTTTTGTATCTACTTTCAATTTTTAACATTAAACTTTTCAGAGTACTTCATTGTGTTTAAGTAGTTTGGGGGCCTTAAATATATCGCCGTGGATATTGTTCCGGCACCGGATTCTATAACATCTCGGCTATTCATCGGCACGCAGGGCCATTATCGACTTTGGGCCCCATTCTCAAGTGTTTAGCAGCAGTTCGTGAGGAAATGCATCGAGGATGGATCGTTTTAGAGTTGGAAACAAATTTTGAAAGTTTTGATGCGTTACAAGATAGTCTAATTAAATTTCAAGAAAGTCCTTTCGCAAAATTTTTATGTGAAAGATTAAACAAACATACTCTCGCACTTGCGCAAATGCAATAACTGTGTCTTGAACTATTTCACGCAAGATTTATTGCCGGATCTAGTGTCTTCTTGGAGATTTTTCCGGCTTTTTCCGCCGTGCTGACGAGCTTTTTTCCCGGCAATACTATTCCAAAGCCCAGGGTTAATGCTGGCATTTTCACTTGAATTTTTCTTGAAACATTGTTAAAAATCCTGAGCCATTCAGGGAAGACTAATAAATCGATTTTTTCAAGAATAAACCGTCCTTTGGGTTGAGGACTCCCTCTTCATAACGTCCATGAATAAATGTTTTTAAACGCGTTTATAAGACATTATTTAGGCCATTTGAGATGTTGTGCCCTCTGCATATTCTAAATTTCTTTATATATGCTAGATTGAGTAACATAAGCTTACAAAGCAACAACTTTGGCCTATTTTTTAAAAAATGTTTTCATAACAAACTATAACTTCCCAAACTTCAAAAACCTCCACCCCCTAAATGTCCAAAGGACGTTTTCTGTAAAAAAATTGATTGCCGGATGAATAGCCGAGATGTTTAGGTCCGGTGCCGGAACAATATCCACGGCGTAAATACATTGTATTTCAGGTTTTACTTTTTCAATTTTATTTTGTTGTGGGTCTCTTGGCCAGTTCCCCTCTGTGATTTTTTTTTTTTTTTACTTCTTTGCACTTTTGCCCTTTTTTACCCATTGTATATTTTTATTATTTTATTACCATTGGTCAGGATTTGTGATTATTTAGTGCTTTACTTCTGTGGTGCTCACCTATGGATAATGAATAATTTGAAATAAAAAGTGTGCCCGCCTGTGTGTCCGACCAAAGTGGCAGTGATATTTTTCAGTGTGACGTGGAGGCTTGGGGTCTGTACCGTATAGACTGCGGTCAGCACCACACTGCCTCACGGATCAAGGTACTGCCTGCATTGCCCTGCAACAAACGTCACAGCCAAGGGTTTCGACCACCGATCCCAGAAAATGCAGACCCTCAGGACAAATTTAAACCCATTGGACCAGACCCAAAGGGTTGGCACCTGCTCAGAGTGCTATGGCCTTGAGAGGGCACAGTCTGATTCTGGGGCTGCTGCAGTGGTGACCTTGAACAGAAAGCTGGAAGGCAACTGGCCCAACTGGAACCCAGGGTCCATGGACCGATTGGAGCGCTGGTAGGGGACCAGCTGGCCCTTTATGCAGGCACAGAAGCAATGAAAATGCAGGCTTAGATGCTAGCATTGGCAACTCTCTTAAAAGGCCAACAGCCCACACCTTCCACTGCTACATAGGGGAATTTTGCCAACCTCTACCACTACGCTATCACCATTGTCGACTATCCGGACCTGCAGCGGGGAAGTCACAGGGCAGCAGTCATGCCGCCTCCCACTAGTGCCTGTAGTTGACCCCGGGTGGGGACAATCAGCCCTTTGCTGATGTAGGCGATAGGAGAGACACTTCAGGATATCAGCAGGTTGCGACCCCTACATTTAGAGAAACCAGCTGACTTGTCTACAGCTGTATTGCCACCACGCCCAATTATCAGGGACTGAAGCTGGGGCCTAGACCGGGCACTCGGTGCTGCCTCGTTGACACAATATGGGCCACCCCCTCAATATTTTTGAAACCCTTTGTACCGCAGCCCCTGGTCCATCTACACTCGACATATCCTGTAGCAGTTGATTGCCCCCAATCTCCTTCCCCCGTCATGGCCCCCCCTAACGGAGACGCCTTGCCGCGGTGGGGGGGCTTGAGGTCCCAATGATATGGCGAGCCAGACCAGAGGGCTACCATACTGGAGGGTCACCAGTGGGGGATGAGACAAAATGGCTTCCTGGTGCACCAAGGCCTATGAGGGGGGATGTACACCCACCCCGGGTTTTCATTCCATCTTGGACCAGGGAGAACTCTCCCACATGTGTTTGCCGTATCCCGATTACCAGAGACAGGAGTCCTGGAAGTTGAGCGATGCTGCACGCTGTGCCCTGCAGCTAGCAACAACCCCTTTCTTTGGTCCTTTATTCTGGTTAGACGGGTTGTCTTGATCAAGGCCCGGTCAAGTCAATCGGTTGGTCAAATATGGCTAGGGTCAAACAGACATATTCAGTGGGCAGCGCATAGGTCCCGTGACTGCCATCAGTACTGTAATAGTGGTATATTTCCTCTTTCCCCTGTTTTCTGTTGGGAGATTTTGAGCCCAACTATAGCTTCCCCTCGTTGGACTCCATGGTGGGTGGGGGTTGAGGAAATGAAGAATACAATTTGTATGAGTACTACAAATTTACAAAGATTAGCTCTCTCCCCGATGACCTAAAGCAATCCCCCGACCATTCCCCTGGAACATCACATGTCACTCTGGAGCCTTTCCAGCTTCCAAAGGGCAAGAATGGGAATCGTAATGGTTCCTGGGCTCACCAAACCAGTAAGAAGGGGAAAAGTCCCCCTCAATCCACCAAGGAAATTTTTTACTGGTAAATATGAGAGTATTTCATATAGTAAGTACCTAGTAGTGAAGACCATTGATGGTGTATCAATCATGGATCTTGATATTTTTGAAGTACATAGGAAAATCGTTGAGGTATATCAACGTGATCCTCGCATCACCCCACAGCGAGATGGTAGCCTGATAGTTGAGGTTTCGTCACCAGATGAGAGTGACCGTCTGCATGCGCTATGCAACATCCCTGGGGCTCAAGCCCAACCCTATGCGGTGCTTCCATGCCAGGGTTATGGGCATGGAGCCAACTCTTGCCGTTTTAAGGAAAAAATGGACAAGCAAAAAATATGTGTAAGTGTGGTACAAACAGGTCATCAAGAAAATGACAACTGCCAGGTCCAATATGCTGTTAATCACTGCAAAGAAGCTCATGAAGCTTCTTCAAAGCAGTGTAAAAGGTACAAATTTGAGAAAGAAGTATTGGTATTAAGGAGCAAAGGGGAAGTTAGTTTTCCAGAGGCAAAGCGACGTGCCCGTGTGCTGTTTTTCACAGCCAGGTAAATCCTTTGCTTCGGTTCTGGCTCCCTCCCCCTTCCCAAACCAAAACCCCTTTCCCTCCAATGCTTCTGACACCACACACTCTGCACTTCTTTTAAACCCTCAGTCCCCAATTGCTGAAACTGCCTCTGGTGAATTGCACCAGAAATGGAAATAGGAGTGAGGGGTTTTATTGAGGAACTCCTCCTCCCAAAGTAAGGTCTTTGGAGCCATCAGGTGAGGCTCCAGAGGCCTCAACGGTGACAGCCCCAGCTGCCACCATATCCACAAGGGCCTCCGCTGCTAGGCAGAATGCCCCTAAAGCAAAGGCTCGGGTTAGCCCTTTGCCCAGGCAAAAGGGAAACCTGAGTCTGTTCAAAAGACTCATTTCAAGATTGGATCTTTGGAGCCGTCAGGAAGGGCTCCAGGGGTCTGAACGGTGACAGCTCCAGCTGCCACCACATCCACAGGGGCCTCCGCTGCTAGGCAGAATGCCCCTGAAGCAAAGGCTCAGGTCCGTTCTTTGCCCAGGCAAAGAAATCCTGAGCCTGTCAAAGAAAGCCTGTGGAAACTAGTTCCACGGGGAAACAACCCCTCAAAAGACTCTCCAAGATCCTGGAAAGGGACAGCCTAAAGGTGTAGAGCAAAACCTTTACCACAGGTGCTGCCAAACACCTTATGAAAAAATAGTATAAAGAACTGGATACCATAATCCAATGGAACTGTCAGGGGAATTCATGCAAAATGGGAAGAATTGCAACATCTGATAGCTTCATATAACCCAGTTTGTGTATGCCTACAAGAGATTATGACCAGGGAAAATCAACCGATTTCCCTGAGAGGATTCCAAATTCAAGCCCATTATGGGACCTTTGACAATGGACCTCATGGAGGAGTAGCAGTAATGGTACGTCAGATTTCCTTTCCAGGCCATCCACCTGCAGACAACACTGCAGGTGAAGGCTGTGAGAATAGGCTTGACACGACCTTACACTGTTGCATCTATCTACCGTCTCCACATAATCTCACATAAATGATTTGGAAGATCTACTTGGGCAGTTGCCACATCCATTTCTACTCTTGGGAGATTTCAATGGTCGGCATCACCTCTGGGGAGACACTCTGGCAACCCTCGAGGAAAGGGCCTTGGAGTCCTTGCTCCTAAGAGTAGATGCAGTTTTATTGAACAGTGACACTCCCACACATTTCCAAATTCAAACTGGGACATTCTCCAATATAAACCTGTCAATTGTCTCACCTGATTCACAGATGGATTTCACTTGGCAGGTTATGGAAGACTTACATGGAAGCGACCATTTTCCAATACTTTTTGGAGGAGGTTTAATGGTATTCCCGTCAAAGGAGGGGGAGATGGGGACTTGAACTGCGGATGAATCTTTTTTTTTTCAACTGCAGTATTGCAAGGATCTGTGAATGATTTCCAAGTGTTCAAAGATGCTGTTAAACACTTTACATCACAAAATTCCCCCTCAGCAGAGCATCCTTCCCCAAAAGTAGGGGCATTTCCGTCGCCTCCGGTACCCTGGTGGTCTGATGAAGCAACAAGCTGTCAGAGCAAGAAACTGCATTAAGGGGGTTGAAACGAAGCCCCCCTGATGTAACTTGATCCCTTACAAAAAAAACCCGGCCCCGGGCCCGCGAGTGCTAAAGGAGGCTAGACGGGGCGTCATGGAGACAGTAAAGTCTCCTTGATTTAAACCAGGACCCCTTAGCAGGGTATGGGACAAGGTGCGAGATCGTGGAAAGAGCCCCTCACTGTCACCCACCGCTTTGAAGATTGATGGCATAACACGATAAAAAAGATGTTGCAAAGAGCTAGCTAAATCCATGGTAGGGATCTCTGGAGCATCTTACACTGCCCGATTCTCCACTCTTTGGGCTGAACGGGAAAACGAAAACCCAGTGTCGTTCTTCAGTAGAACTGCAGCAGAAATTCCATACAACTTGCCATTTTTGCGCAAGGAGATGGACTCTGCTTTGCAGCTCTGCAGTAAGACTGCCCCAGGAAGTGACGATATTCCATACCAAATGATATCTCACTTACCAGAGAGCTCCCAGAAGTTATTGTTGGACCTATTCAATAGGATATATAGGGAGGGTACAGTGCCATCCACAATGGACAAGAGTCTATAATCATTCCTGTCCCTAAACCTGGCAAAGATGCTTCCACACCAGGAAATTACAGACCAATTTCTCTCACCAGTTGCAGCTGCAAGCTGATGGAGAAAATGGTAAACTTCAGGTTGACATGGCTGCTAGAAAAGGAAAACGTGCTGACTCCATATCAATATGGGTTTAGAAGATTGAGATCGACCACAGATGCACTTGTAAGGATGGAAACTGCTATACAGAATTCCTTCGCACAGCGACGTCAATGTTAGCAGTCTTCTTTAACCTTAACAAGCTTATGATACTACTTTGGGAAACATGGCATACTCAAGAAGTTGTATGCATTGGTTTAAGAGGAGCATTACCTACCTTCATACAAAACTTCCTTGCTAACAGGAATTTAAAGTTCGGTGGGAAACGTTTCTCTAACCTGGAAGATCAGCGGAAGGGGTCCCACAAGGAGTGTCTTAAGTGTGACCCTGTTTGCCATTGCTATGAATGACATTGTAAGGTCGTTCCAAGTTTTGTCTCATGTAATCTGTATGTGGATGACTTTACACTGTACTGCTCAGGAGGAAGCTTACACATGCAAACTGCAATAAATCAGGCTGTACAGTGGACAACATATCATGGGTTCAAATTTTCTCCAAGCAAGACCATGGCTATACATTTCCACAAACGAGGAAAGTTCCATCCTTCCCTCTATTTAGGAGCAAACCCACTGCAATTTGTCCAAGAGGTGAAGTACTTGGGTCTTATTTATGACTCAAGGCTTACATGGGTGCCTCACATCAAACAGTTAAAAGTGAAGGCTACAAAAGCACTTAGTATTTTGCGGGGTTCTTTCACATTTATCTTGGGGTGCAGACCGCACAACGCTTCTTCGGCTTTACCGAGCGCTTATTCGTAGTAAGCCTTATTCATCTGCAACTCCCGCTGTTCTCCAGATTCATTTCATAATGAAGCTCTCAGAATCTGTACTGGGGCTTTCAAGTCTTCACCTGTAGAGTCCCTGTATGCTTAGAGTGGAGAATCACCTCTTACATTACACCTGGACTACATGAACCTGGTTTACTACACGAGACTACAAAGGATTTCAGGATCTCCTACATCCAGTTTATTTTTCAACCCCCTTGAGGATAGCCGATCCTATGGTAGGAGAATGAGGAATCTTGTGGAAGAGCTTAATTTAAGTCTCACTAAGGTTCTGGCTGTTGGAATTCCCCCATTCCCCTCTTGGACTAATCAAGTCGAGCTGGATTTGGTCGGAATTGGGAAAGGGGAGAGATCTGAAGCAGAAGTCAGAGAGAGATTTCTTCTGCACATTTCTAAGTACCAAGGATCAGATGCAATATATACAGATGGTTCGAAATCTGAAAATGGTGTGGGCTTTGCAGCAGTGAGCAGAAGGATTACTGCATCTGGCAGTCTTTCTCTAGCAGCCTCGATCTTCACTGCAGAGTTCCATGCCATCCTTGCAGCAGTTAAGATGACTAGAGATCTTACAGACCCTTCTGTTGTGATATATTGTGACTCTCGTAGTGCCTTGCAAGCAATCAAGTGTTTAAACTCATCACATCCAGTAGTGAGGGAGGTTCAAGATTGGCTTGCATTGATGTCAACACATAAAAAGATAACTCTATGTTGGGTGCCAGCACATGTTGGTATCAGTGGGAATGAGCGAGCTGATCAGAAGGCCAAGGCAGCTGCCACTCAGCCTTGTGATGCTCGTTTTCCTCTCCTACACACCGACCTGAATCCAGCATAAGGAGTGATAGATGGAGGGAACAATGGAGGCATACCTCTAGAAACAAACTGTGAGAGATTAGAGATGATCTTGGCAGTTGGTTTACCAGCATCCATCCCAACCGAAAAGTGGAAGTTGTATTAACAAGATTAAGAATCGGGCACATGAGACTGACTCATGGACCGATGATGGCTAAAAGTGAAGCACTTTGTGAGGGATGCCAAGAGCTATCAACGGTCGCACATGTAGTGGAAAGATGTGCAACATCTCACACAAAGACGTATGTACTTGTCTCCCCCATATACACTGAAAAATGTATTGGGGGAGGAGTGTGACATAGAGGGTCTTATTAGTTTCCTTAGGGAGGCTAATATTTTCAATAAAATTTAATTATGCATAATATTTATGCAATAACTTTATATACTTAGAGCATAATATTTATGCTTTGATTTTTAATATATTTATTGTTATTTATTAATAGATTTTTAAAGTTTTAGATATTCTAATATTTCTATCTAACAAGGTATTCGCCGCTAATGACCTTAGCTGTTGTCGCAGCAGACAATTTTAAATAATCAATCAATTCCAGTCATGGCCAGTTCAACCATGTGATCATGATCATTCCACCTTAATCAGTGGACGTGATGAGGTAATTGTTTTTTGCGGGGAGATGCTAGCTTCCCAGGGCATCCAGCGGAGTCAGGAGCTGGAGTCCTGGATTTCCAGTATAAAGCTTGCAACCCGGCTTGCCACCATACATCCACATGGCATGCAGCAAGGTTTGCAGATATGCCTGGTTAGTGCTGAACAGCCCTGTGCTTGCCAGCATCCAGGGTGAGCTTCAAGCTTGGCTCCTGGACTAGTTTTGGGGTGTGGCAACACCCCAAAACTTATGATATGCTTGCATAAGCAAAGATGGTGGTAGGCAGCGCACCTTCCACGAGGGGTTAACTGGGTGGCTTCGAGGTCGGCTTCTCTTGCATGCCAGTCTGTCTAGGACTCTGTGGTTGGGGCAAGACATACCCTACCAGATGTACATGGGCTCCTGTGGATGGCCCCCCTCACGGAAGCCGCCTTGCCGCGGTGGGGGGGCTTGAGGTCCCAATGATCTGGTGAGCCAGACCAGAGGGCTACCCATACTGGAGGGGTCACCAGTGTGGGATGAGACTAAATGGCTTCCTGGTGCACCAAGGCCTATGAGAGGGGATGGTGTACCCACCCCTGGTTCATTCCATCTTGGACTAGGGAGAACTCTCCCACGTGTGTTTGCCGTGCGTGGCATCCCATATTACCAGGAGACAGGAGTCCTGGAGGTTGAGTGATGCTGCACGCTGCGCCCTGCAGCTAGCAACACACCTCTTTGGTCCTTTATTCTGGTTAGACTGGTGGCTTGATCAAGGCCCGGTCAAGTCAATCGGCTGGTCAAATATGGCTAGGGTCAAGCAGGCACTATTCAGTCGGTAGCGCATAGGTCCCGCGACTGCCATCAGTACTGTGATAGTGGCTGCGTATATTTCCTCATTACCCCTGTGGCTGTTGGGAGATTTTGAACCCAACTATAGCTTCCCTTCGTTGGACTCCATGGTGGGTAGGGGGGTGAGGAAATGAAGAATTCAAATTTGTATGAGTACTACAAATTTACAAAGATCTAGCTCTCTCCCTGACGACCTGTGCAATCCCTCGACCATTCTCTCTGGAAAATCACACGTTGTCACTCTGGAACCTTTCAGTTTCCAAAGGGCAAGAATGGAATCGTAGGTTCCCCT
>NC_051391.1:23489124-23546563 GCF_015228065.2 Penaeus monodon | reverse complement strand
AGATTTATTGGTCTAATAGCAAGCCTTATACTGGTACTGAAACTGCTGTAAAGTGCGGTGGGGGTATGGTCGAACTTCTCCCTTTTTAATTCAGGGGTGAGCAAGGCTGTATCCTGTGTCCAACACTTTTCATTCACACCTGTATGGCCCTGCCCCATGTTGTCTCTCTGCGAGACAAACTGGGTGAGAACCTGGGGACGACCGAGAGATAATGGCTGGGCAGCTTCGACGAGAGTTGTCACGAGGAATTAGGATGTGCCGTGTGCTCCTGGAGACCTCGCCTCGAGGATCCTTCGTGGCCGGAAGCAAGGGTGGATGCGGCCATGCTCCCCGTCGGCGTTTTACCCACCCACCCCTTGATATGAATGATGATGATGAACTAATTATCATAATACAGATAATAGTAAATAATCAAATAATAATAGTGGGTGATAATATTAGTAGTACAATAATGATGACTGATAATAATAAGAGTGATTGTTATAGTGATGATGTGATGATGTCATTATTGTTATTATCATTATCATAATTATTAATTTAATAAGTTCTCGCAATATCTCTGCAAGACAGACCTACAATTAATAGTATTAAAAAATAGTCATGATAATAACTATTATCATTTATATCATTATAGGACCACATCCTCGTTAGCACTCGCTGTGAGATCCTCCAGAACTGCAGTGTATTCCAGAGTGCCGAGTTTCTGTTGAAACTGATCTAAATTATTTGTGATACTCTTCGTGTCCCTTTAAACCTCCCCGTCGCTCCAATGATCATCCTAATGTTTCATATGACAGTTTTTTTCTGAAGCTATCTCTGTCGTTTTACACAGCACTCAGGTGCCTGACAGCCCCTGTTTCTGCTATGGGATACCTCAAGCGCAAATGCTTGATGCAGCTCAAGACTTGATTGGTGAATGTACCCAAGAGCAGAGAGAATTTTCATCTCAGAGACATACTGGATGCCCACAGATATTTCGACTACGGGGTACGCTTGCATCATTCCCTGTATGCCAGGACTATGTTGCTGCATGACAAAGGACAGGAACAGTGTATCAGGATCTTGCAGAGGAGATTGAAAGCCATTTCTAGCAAATGACTTTGTAAAGCCTGAAAAAGCCGAAACTCCAAGCCTTCTTCGCAGATGACTGCAGTCCCTCGATCCCTATTGGGGGGGCAAAGGAACATTGGGCTGGTATTTTGAGTCAGTGTACAATCGATCTACCACAATTAATTTGGATGTGGGATAGTGGTTGAGATTCTTTGCCAATCCCACCCATCGCAGGACTCACCTCTGTGACTGAAGTCAGAGTAGCGATCTCCAGCTGAAGAGTGGTAAAGCACAGGTATGTGGGGTAATCCCACTGACTGAAAGGCTGGTGGAAACAACTGGCAAGGGGCTTGCAATGGCTTCTTATCTCCCATCTGTGGCAGATTGATTGGTACGATTCCCCCGAACTCCTTAGGTATGGTCCTCCCTCTCTGTAGCATCACCGAGGTATTACCACGTCCTCAGTATCCCTGCAAGATTCTTGACACATCTTTCTGAAACGTCTCATGACCAGCCAGCTGAGCCCATAGGCTGGAGTAATTTGGATTTTTCACACGTAACAGAGACCACAATGGACCTGTTCCTGGCACTTCAATCCTCTCCGGGCGGCGATGTGAGTTCAGCTTGGGCTGCTTGCAGCCCAGCCGTTTGATACGTGCATCGTGAATCACCTTAGGAGATCTGAGAATTAAGAGGAATTCCAACAAGGATTATTAACTAATGGCAGTATATAGTACTGGACTGAAGTTAATGTTCGTTAAGGTTACTGCCTTGACTTGTCTGACATGTTGCTATCTCTCTGAGACTCGAGACCTAGTGATGGGTCTTAATTCATTTAGATGAATGAGCCCCTGGGGTTAAGGTCCTCCTGGACCAAGACTCAGATCCGGACTTTAGGGGACTGCTCGGAGATCGTGTTTAGTACAAGCTTTATTTAACCTAGTAGTATTTAGTTCATGAATCCGGCTGTCAGACCACGAAAGGTCAGTACAACACAGACTGGCCTATCAGCAGAAGTCAATGAAATGTGTTGACACAATTATTTGGAGATGCGTTACCTTGTGCAGGACCAAGCATGTGTCCCCTTTAAGGCCTTGATACTGCCAGTATTACAATATGGTAGTGAACCCTGGATATAGCTTGCACCTTCGATCTTCGTCTGAGTGCCTTTGTAACAAATCACGGGGGTGTGATTGGCAGAATCATGTGTCCCCAACCATCGTTACACTGTGAGACTGCTACAGGACCTGTACTCACACAGTGTATCGCCACTCTGTTCACGACAACCCTGAGTGATGGGGCCTGTGGGACGACCTAGGATTCGTTTGCTTAGGCAGAATTGATCAAAGCTGTGTGAAGAATTTTGATGGGCTAGCCCCTGCCTGGCAGCACGCCAGTGGAGGACCATCATAGATGAGACAAAGGGTGCATGCGGCTATGTGCCCCATGAGCATTACTCCCCAATGATGATGATGAATATTGCTAGAGCAGGTCAGATCATTGATGTATAATAGGAATGAAGTGGCCTGGAAATAAAACTCTCCAGGGCACTCGACATTGAACTGGTGTTGATAAAGATTGTATTAGGTATAGTATGATGTTGTTTCCCGTTTGTTATGTAAGATTTGAACTAATAAAGTGGACCTCTATTTCTATTGTGTTCTATCTTACCTAAGGAGTTATGCAGTGACCTAGTGTTGAACGCGTTCATAAATCCTAAAATTATTCCTAATGTTTACATATTTTCTCCACAGATTCCAAATCTTAGTTATTTTAAGCAGGGGGTTTCAGTCTCGAACGTTTTTTTTTTTGTCTCTGAATTTTAGGTTGAAATTATACTCGATTGCCAAAAAAGTCGATCGTATGTTATTTCTTAAGAATTTTACTAAGAGCGATATTCGCCTATAGTAAACGACGCAAGTTATTGTCACCGGATTTGAAAATGGGAATTATTTTCGCTATTTAAAATCGTCCGGGAAGCGAAAGGTGAGTTCAATAATGGAACAAGTACTGGTCCAAATGGATAGTGCAACCTGATTCAACGCATGAAACCGGGACAATCTTAATACTTCCTGTTCGGAATCTTGGTGCTAAATTATGTCATTAATTTGTCGCATCCTCAATATGATCTCGCCAAAGCGCTACGCATTTGACTGAGGGCGTTTGGAACCATAATTAGTCAAAATACTACGGTGCAGGCAATGTCCCTAAAGGATCATATTGATTTCTTATCGTTTATATCATTTCACGAGAATTGATACAGAATGATATTCAAGTTTTGATTTATAAAACTTTGACAGCATGTCTATAGCTTTGTTTTTGCTCGAAGTCATAAGTTTCTCAGAGCCGATTGATGTCTTAGTGAACTCCTCTTTAGCTTGTTTTTTTTCTTTTACTGATGACCCAATGTTCCCGAGTAATTGTGGCTTATATACCCATTTCTCTTTAGTCTGTTTTGTTATCTTGAGAAAAACTATTATTTTTTAACTCATTTGACATTACTAATTATAGTATTAGGATCATAGGAACGCAAATGCAAGAATCCAACTAAATGCCCCCGAGTGAGCTGTAAGACTGAAACTGTTCGATATAACACTGCTGAATAATCGTGCTTGTTTACCCATCCTAGCTTCAGTCTGTTTTGTGCAACAGAAAATGATGCATTCACTGGGAAAACGTCAGAAGTGTTAGTATATATGTCACTTGAGACTACCTCAGATGAGTTATTGACAACCATGTTTGTCAATTATTCGTACAGATGATTGTTACAACGGTTTGGTTTGGTTAATCTGCGTGGGTCTAGGAATAATTCTACGTTTGAGGAAATCAAGATCAAAATCACCAGCGATCACACTGAATTTTCTTTCCTGCAAGAGATGGCTAGGAAATTTTTCATGAATAAAAATACACCCGTATTCGGTCTCCTGTTAGCACAACTATAATTCATATAATCTGTACGGAGTTGGTATTTTCAAAACAGGTTTCAATCCACTTATCGTCCAATAAGGTTTCTAAACAAAAATTAATAAAAAAAATAAAATAAGGAAAAAAAGTATATTTAATCAAGGGTAACCTACCCCTCCTTTTTTACCGCTAGATTATATAATTGCTCGATATCATTTGTTGGAACATCGAATTATTCAAATACTTCGTTCCATAGGCTGCTGAAGTCTTGCGGAATACTGTTGTATTTTATTGATTTGAATGAGATTATTTGTCGACGAACGGAGACATGGCTAGGATAAAAACCCCGGAAAAAAGAACCGCATACAATTTTTGGAGCCCTACTTAGTTTGAAGAAATTCATAGGCTCAAAAGCGAGCGTGTAGCATGTGCGAATCTTTTCTAACATGTACTGCTTACGCCTAGAGGTATTGAACAAGTCAGTGACATACCGGTATCACAAAGATTTATGAAAGCGTATATTTTCGTGAGAACTGATGATTAACGTTTAGGTGCACGGACACTTAAAGAGTATATTTAATTAAGTGAAAATTGTTTAAAGACTCAGTCTGCACCTGTAATCTCGGGTGGTTTGTCTCTTGGCGTCTCGTAGAGGTGCCTGACCTAACCTGACTATGCGCGGGTCCAATCACTACATCGGATACGGTAATTAAAGATACAACTTACCACTCAGCATGATATTTTCCATTGGTTTGTCGCACTTCACCTTCTTCCCGGGCGAAGTACTTCCTGATGGAGACTAGTACCCCGGAGTTTCTTACGTTGGGATGTCACACCCCTCTCGATCCGAGAAGGTAAGAGAGCTACGGTGATGCCTGGCTATGCTTTCTGCGAAATATAATGATAATGATAATAATGGGCAATAATGATAATAATAATAATAATAAATAAAATTTAAAATATTAAGAAAAAATTAAACAAAATAATGATGATTAATTTTACTGATGAATAATTAAACTATTATTATCATTATTATTAATAATATATGTATTATGATGATTATTATTATTATTATTATTATTAATTAATATTATTATTATCATTTGTTAATTATATTAATATTATTACTATTATTATTATTTAGTATATAATGAGAATAATAATAAATAATTGACAATAATGAAACATAATAATTACGAATACTAACGATGATGATAATATAATTGGATAATATAATAATAATGCTAATAATATAATAATAATATAATAACAATAATAATAATTAATACTAAATAATGACAATGTAATGGTAAAGTGATATTATTATTATTACTATTATTACTATTATTAGAATTATTATTTATTATTATTATCATTTATTATTGATCTATTATTATCATATTATTATTATTATTTTATTATTACTATCATTATTATTATTCTTCATTATATTATTGATATAATTATAAGAATAATGATATTACGACTTTACGATTATTGTTTTTAATTATAAAATATTTATTTTACTATTTCTTAAAGATCAGCAATTTTATTTTCTTTTTTTAGAATAGTTATGTAAAGATTTCTGTCGTAAAATTTTTGGTTCAATAATTCTCTTGGGGCGAGTAAATATAGCAATTCTAAATTACAAAGGAAAATCATTGTGTGTATGTTTTCAAAAACTTTGGCAAGTTAAATATTTAATGGAAAATAGACGTTCGATATTTGTTGACAGCATTCATTATCTAGCTTTCTGGCTTCAAGAGTCCGAGAACTCTCATACTCGAAAACTGTTGACTCTGAAAATATCATAAGATTGCATCATATTATGAAAAGTCTGATCTTGCTGATTGTTTTTTTGAGAAAGAATAATATGTGCAATGGATGCTTCCACTCTTCCTACCGTTGGCTCCTACAAAGTTGTATCCCCTTGTCCCCTTTACCTGTCTGCTCTATTATAGTTTCGCTTTGCATTTTCCCGCGTATGGAGTCCATGTTCCACCCTTTTCTTTGTCTCAATATAGCTATACCCTTCCTCTAATCCATTTTTTCTCGTATGCTTGCATGTGAGCTCCTAAATAGACGCAGTCCTCGTCCCCTACGGCCGTCTGCCGCCATCCACTCTTCACTCTCTCCATCGATCCCTCTCTTCGCGCTCTTGTTCTTAGTCCTTTTCATCACTGCTCTTTTTACCTCGTTCTCATTCAACCTCGTCTCAACCCCTACTATCACCATTACAACATTTTCATAACTCTGCTAAGCCATGTTTAACGTAACCATTCGTCTTTCTGTTCTATTCTCTAAGCAGACGCTTTCACGATTTATGGTGGCGTTCCTATTCACTCGCCTCGAATAGGCGCCTTTCGACTCGTCTTTTTCCTCGCAATGTGAGCCGGAGTCCCGCAAGGGACCCTCGTAAAACCCTAACAAATTCCTGTCGGAATATGATACGGATTGCCTGTCCATTGCTGCTCAGCGGCCGGAAACAACCACTTCCACATGTACATGCAGTCCCCACTCTTTTCCAACACTAGTCTAACCTTTTGTTGACTGCAACACAACTAAACATGTGGAAAATTGACATTTGTATTCAAGGTTTTTTTTTTTAATACATTTCCAGCAGTTTTTTGTTATGGTTTCGTATTTTTTCATCATATGTGTGTGTGTGTGTGTTGTGTTTGTTGTCTGTGTGTGTGTGTGTGTGTGTGTGTGTGTGTGTGTGTGTGTGTGTGTGTTGTGTGTGTGTATGTGTGGTGTGTATTGTGCGTGCATGTGTGTGTGTGTTGTGTGTGTGTTGTGTGTGTCGTTGTGTGTGTGTGGTGTGTGGTGTGTTGTGTGGTGTATGTACGTATATATATATAGATATATATATATCTCAATATATATATATATATATATATTAGTCTATATCTCTGTATGTCAGCACGTAGATATAAATAGGAGACAGACAGATAGATATAGATAGAATATATATACTACACATGATACAAATATATAAATATAATATAAATACATATGAAAATATATATTATAGATATATATATACATCAAAAAAATATATGAACATCATGATATCTATAAATTATATATATAATATACATCTAAATATATATATATATATATATATCTATTTATATCATATATATATATATATATATATACTAATTAGTATATATATATATATATACATTTATGATATATATTATATATATATGTGTGTGTTTGTGTGTGTTGTGTGTATATATACTTATAATACATATATGGATGCTATAAATATGAAACTGAATAAATTACATAATACATTTTTGTCTATCATTATTATATATATATATATATATAAATATATAGTATATATATATATATATATATATAATGATAGACCAAAATGTATATATGTATTTATTCTTTATATTTATAGCATCCATATCGTTTATATAAGTATATTACACACACAAACTCCCACACATCACACATATATATATATATATATATATATATATAATATGATTATATATAGATAATATATATATATATATATACATATATTATGATATATATTATATTATATATATATATATATATATATATATGTATTAATATATATATTTATATATATCCTATGTCATATATTTTTTTTTATGTATTATATATTTTATATATATATTTTCAATATGTATTTTATATTTTTATATGTATATTTTTGTATATGTTTATGTATATATAGTCTATCTATTCTATCTGTCTGTCTCTATTTATATCTATTTATACATACATATATATAATATAATCTATATATATATAATATATATATATATATATATATATCTATATATACGTACACACACACCGACACCACCACACACATCACCACACACATACACCACACACACACACACACACACACACACGCACGCACGCACCGTACACACACACACACCCATAACACACACACACACACACACACACACACACACACACACACACAACACACACACACACACACACATATGATGAAAAAATCGAAACCCTAACAAAAACTGCTGGAAATGTATTAAAAAAAAACCCTTTTGAATACAACTGTCTTTTCCCCATGTTTTCAGTTTGTGTTGCAGCCAACAAAAAGGTTAGACTAGTGTTGGAAAACGGGTACTGCATGACTGTGGAAGTGGTTTGTTTTCCTGCCTGCTGACAGCCATGCAGGCATCATATTCATATTCCTGACAGGATTTTTAGGGTTTTTACTGGTGTCCCTTGCGACTCCGGCCTCAACATTGCGAGAAAAGGACGAGCGAACGCGCCCTATGTGCGAGCGAGTGAATAGGACTCCACCATAAATCGTGAAGCGCTGCTTGAGAGAATAGAACAGAAAGACGAATGTTAACCGTTAACATGGCTTAGCGAGTTATGAAAATGTTGTATGGTGATCGTAGGGTGAGACCGAGGTTGAATGAGAACGAGGTAACAAGGCCCAGTGATGAAAGGACTAAAACATGAGCGGCGAAGAGAAGGTTCGATGGAAAGTGAAAGTTGGCTGCGGCAGACGGTGCCGTAGGGGAAGAAGGACTGCGTCCTCTAGGAGCTCACTGCAAGATACGAGAAACATGGATAGAGGAAGGGTAGCTATATTGAGAATAAAGGGTGTGGAACAGGACTCCATACGCGGGAAAATGCAAAGCGAATATAATATCAGACAGGTAAAAGGGGACAATGGATGCAAACTTTTGCTAGGGAGCAACGTAGTAAAGAGTGGAAGCTCCATTGCACATATTAATCTTTCTCAAAAAAGCATCTGCAAGATCAACTTTTCATAATATGATTCAATCTTATGTATATTTTCAGAGTCAACAGTTTCGAGTATGAGAGTTCTCGACTCCTTGAGCCAGAAATCTAGATATGAATGCTGTCAACAAATCATAGAACGGTCTATTTTCCATTACATATTTAACTTGCACATTTTTTTGAAACATACACCACAACTGATTTTTCCCTTTGTAATTTAAAAGAGAAATTCTATATTTACTCTGCCCCAAGCGAATTATTAAACAAAATTTACTACAGAATCTTTACATATACTATTCTTAAAAAAAGAAAATAATTATGCGGATCTTTAGACTAATAGTAAAAATATTTTAATAAAAAAACCATTATCTTATCGTAAAGTCGTAATATCATTATTCTTATAATTATATCATTAATAATAATAATAATAATAATAATAATAGTATAATAAGAATTAATATACTAATAATGATAATAATAATAATAATAAAATGATAATAATAAAATAATAATAATAATAATAATAATTAATATAATACTATAATATCACTTACATACTATTGTCATTATTATATTATTATTATTATTATTGTTATTATTTTATTATTATTATTATTATTATTATTATTATTTTATCCAATTAGTATTATCATCATCGTTAGTATCCGTAAATTATTATGTTCATTAATTGTCATTATTATTTTATTATATCATTATTATTACTATAAATAATAAATAATATTAATAATATATAATACTAAATGATAATAATAATATTAATAATAGATAATAATAATAATTACTAATATAAATAATGAATATTATTAGTAATATGATAATAATAGTGTATCTTATCATTACAATTATCCATTTTATTTATTATTATTATTATTATTATTATTATTATTATCATTATTGGCCATTATTATCATTTATCATTATATTTCGCAAGCATAGCAAGGGCATCACCGTACGCTTCTCTTCCTTCTCGGATCGAGAGGTTTGACATCCCAACGTAAGAAACTCCGGGGTCCTAATCTCCATTCATGAAGCCTTCCTGCCCGGGAAGGAAGTGAAGTGCGACTATAACCAAATGAAAAATATCATGCTGAGTGTAAGTCTGTAATTCTTAATACCGTAGATCGTATGATGAACCGGCGCATTAGTCATGTTGTTCAGCACCTCTACGAGACGCCCCAAGAGACAACCAACCGAGATACAGGTTGCAGACTGACTTCTTTAAATTTTCATTAATTAAATATACTCTTTAAGTGTCCGTGCACTAACTGTTAATCATCATTTCTCACGAAATATTACTCTTTCATAATCTTTGTGATACCGATCTGTCACTGACTTGTTCCAATACCTCTCTGTCGTAAGCAGTCATGTTAGTAAATGATTCTGCACATGCTACACGCCCGCTTTTGAGCCTATAATTTTCTTCAAAACTAAGTAGGCTCCAAAATTGTAATGCGGTTATTTTTTTCCGGGTTTTTATCCTAGCCATGTCTCCGGTTCTTCGACAAATAATCTCATTCAATTCAATATAAATATCAACAGTATTCCGCAATACTTCAGCAGCTTATGGAAGAAGTTATTTTGAATAATTTCGATGTTCCAACAAATGATATCGAGCAATTATATAATCTCGCGGTAAAACGGAGGTGTAGCTACCCTTCTAAATATACTTTTTTATTTTTATTTATTTTTTTTATTTTTTTAGAACCTTATTTTGGACGATAAGTGGATTGAAACCTTGTTTTTGAAATACCAACTGTAACAGATTATATGATTATAGTTGTTGTTAACAGGAGACCGAATACGGGTGTATTTTTATCATTGAAAATTTCCTAGCCATCTTCTCTGCAGGAAAGAAAATTCAGTGTGATCGCTGGTGTTTTTGATCTTGATTTCCTCAAACTAGAATTATCCTAGCCCACGCAAGATTAACAAACCAACCCGTGTAACATCATCTGTACGAATATTGATCACACATGGTGTAATAACTCATCTGAGGTAGTCTCAAGTGACATATATACTAACACTTCTGATCGTTTTCCAGTGAATGCATCATTTTCTGTTGCACAAAACAGATCTGAAGCTAGGATGGTTAAACAAGCACGATTATTCAGCAGTGTTAATATCGAACAGTTTACAGCTCACTCGGGGGACATTTGTTGGATTCTTGCATTTGCGTCCTATGATCCTAATACTATAATTAGTAATTTCAAATGAGTTTAAAAAAATAGTTTTTCTCAAGTAACAAACAAGACTAAAGAGAAATGGTTATATAAGCCACACATTACTCAGGACATTGGGTCATTCAGTAAAGAAAAAAACAAGCTAAAGAGGAAGTTCACTAAGACATCAATCGCCTTTGAGGATACTTATGACTTCGAAGCAAAACAAAGCTATAGACATGGGTGTCAAAGTTTTATAAATCAAACTTGAATATCATTCTGTACTCAACTTCTCGTGAAATGATAACTGATAAGAAATCAATTAATGATCCTTTAGGCATTGCCCTGCACTTAGTATTTTGCTAATATGGGTTCCAAACTGCCTAGTCAAATGCGTAGCGCTTTGCGAGATCATATTGAGGGTGCAGACAAATTAATGACCTAATTTTAGCACCAAGATCCGAACAGGAAGTATTAAGATTGTTCCCCAGGTTCATGAGTTGAATCAGGTTGCACTATCCATTTGACCAGTACTTGTTCATTTATTGAACTCACCTTTTCGCTTCCCGGACGATTTTAATTAGCGAAATTAATTCCCATTTTCAAATCCGGTGACAATAAACTTGCGTCGTACTATCGTCGAATATCGCTCTAGTAAAATTCTTAAGAAATTAACATACGATCGACCTTTTTGGGAATCTGAGTATAATTTCCAACTAAAAATTCAGAGAAAAAAAACGTTCGACTGAAACCACCTTGCTTAAAATAACTAAGATTCTGGAATCTGTGGACGAAAATATGTAAACATTAGGAATAATTTTAGATTTATGTAAAGCGTTCAACACTAGGTCACTGCATACTCTTAGTAAGTTAGAACACAATAGAATAAGAGGTCACTCTTATCTAGTTCAAATCTTACATAACAAACGGAAACAACTCATACGAGACCATAATTACAAATCTTTATCAACAACAGTTCAATGTCGAGTGCCCTGAGATATTATTACCAGGCCACTTCTATCTTATTATACATCAATGATATTACATGCTCTAGCATATTCATCATCATCATTGGGGAGTTAATGCTCATGGGGGCACATAGCCGCATGCACCCTTTGTTTTCATCTATGAGGGTCCCTCATGGCGTGCTGCCAGGCAGGGGCTAGCCCCATCAAAAACTCTTCACAACAGCTTTGATCAATCTGCCTAAGCAACGAATTCCTAGGTCGTCCCAAGCTCCACACTCAGGGTTGTCGGAACGAGTGGCGACACACTGTGTGAGTACAGGCGTAGTCTCACAGTGTAACCGATGGTTGGACACATGATTCTGCCAATCACACCCGTGATCTGTTACAAAGGCATCAAGACGAGATTCGAAGGTGCAAGCTATTATCCAGGTTCACTACCATATTGTAATACTGGCAGTATCAAGGCCTTAAAGACACATAGCTTGGTCCTGCACAGGTAACGGCATCTCCAAATAATTGTGTCAACAAATTTCATGACTCCTGCTGCTAGGCCAGTCTGTGTACTGACTTCGTGGTCTGACAGCCCGGATTCATGAACTAAACTACCTAGGTAAATAAAGCTTGTACTAAACACGATCTCCTAGCAGTCCCCTAAAGTCCCGGATCTTGGTCTTGGTCCAGGAGACCCTTAACCCCAGGGGCTTCATTTCATTGCTAAATGCATTAAGACCCATCACTAGGGTTCTCAGAGTCTCAGAGAGAATAGCAACATCGTCAGCAAGTCAAGGTCAGTAACCTTAACTAACATTAACTTCAGTATCAGTATATATATACTTGCCATTAGTCTAATAATCCTTGTTGGAATTCCTCTTATTCTCAGGATCTCCTAAGGTGATTCACGATGCACTGTATCAAACGGCTTGGGCTGCAAGCAGCCCAAGCCTGAACTCACATCGCCGCCCTAGAGTGATTTGAAGTGCCAGGATACAGTCCATTGTGGTCTTACTGGAAGAAAATCCAAATTACTCCAGCCTATGGTGCCTCAGCTGGTGGTCACTGAGACGTTTCAGAAAGATGTGAGCAAGAATCTTGCCAGGGATACTGAGGAGTGTAATACCTCGGTGATTGCTACAGAGAGGGAGGACCATACCCCTAAGGAGTTCGGGGGAATAGTACCAATCAATCTGCCAGATGGGAGATAAGACAGCATGCAAGCCCCTTGCCAGTGGTTCTCCACCAGCCCTTTTCAGTTCAGCTGGGATACCGCACATACCTGCTGCTTTACCACTCTTCAGCTTGGAGATCGCTCCTCTGACTTCAGTCACAGAGGGTGAGTCCTTGCTGATGGGTGGGTCTGGCAAAGGAATCTCAACACTATCCACATCCAAATTAATTGTTGGTAGATCGATCTGTTACAACTGCTCAAAATACCCAGCCCAATGTTCCTTTGCCCCAATAGGATCTGAGTGGACTGCAGTCATCTGCGAAGAAGGCTTGGAGTTCGGCTTTTTCAGGGCTTGACAAAAGTCATTTGCTAAGAAATGGCTTTCAATCTCCTCTGCAAGATTCCTGATACACTGTTCCTTGTCCTTTGTCTGCAGCAACCTAGTCCTGCATACCAGGGAATGATGCAAGCTGTAACCCCGTTAGTCGAAATATCTGTGGCATCCAGTGTCTCTGAGATGAAATTCTCTCTTGCTCTTGGGCATTCACCAATCAATTCTTGAGCTGCATCAAGCATTTTGCGCTTGAAGGTATCCCATAGCAGAACAGGTCTGTCAGGCCCCTGAGTGCTGCAAAACGACCAGAGATAGCTTCAGAAAAATCTGTCCATATGAAACACCTTAGGATGATCATTGGAGCGACGGGGAGTTTTTAAAGTGGACACGAAGAGTAGCCACAAATAATTTATGATCAGTTTCACAGAACTCGGCACTCTGGAATACACTGCAGTTCTGGAGGATCCTCCAGCGAGTGCTAACGAGGATGTGGTCCTTATAATGATAATAATGATAATAGTTATTATCATGACTATTTTTAATACTATTATTGTAGGTGTCTTGCAGAGATATGAGAACCTTTAATTAAATTAATAATTATGATAAGATAAATAACAATAATGACATCATCATCATCATCACTATAACAATCACTATTATTATATCAGTATCATTATTGTTATTACTAATATTATCACCACTATTATTATTATGATTATTACTATTATCTTTATTATGATAATTATTCATCATCATCATCATTATCAAGGGTAAACGCCGACGGGGGCGCATGGCCGCATCCACCCTTCGCTTCCGGCCACGAGGATCCCTCGAGGCGAGTCTCCAGGCAGGCACACGGCCCATCTCTAATTCCTCGTGACAACTCTCGTCGAGCTGCCCAAGCCATTATCTCTCGGGTCGTCCCACAGGTCTCCTCCACCCAGTGTTGTCTCGCAGAGAGACAACCTGGTGGGCAGGCCATACAGGTGTTGAAAAGTGTTGGACACAGGATACAGCCTTGCCTCACCCCTGAATTAACAGGGAAGAAGTTCGACATACCCCCACCGCACTTTACAGCAGTTTCAGTACCAGTATAAAGGCTTGCTATTAGACCAATAATCTGCGTCGGAATCTCCCATAGCAATTCCGATGCACCGAGTCAAACGCCTTCTTGAGGTCGATGTAGGTTGCAAGCAACTCACGACGGCGTTCCACAATGACTCGAAGTGGTAGTATAAGGTATATCGTGGACCTACAAGAGTAAATCCAGACTGCTCCAGTCTCTATGCCTCAGTAGGTTATTGCGGATCCGTTTCAGAAGAATGTGGGCGAGAACCTTGTCTGGTATGCTGAGCAGTGTAATGTCATGGGAGTTGCTACAATCCCAACGATCCCCATTCCCTTCCAGAGAGGGATGACCATGCCCCTCAGCAGGTCAGGGGGAATGGTACCAGACTGTCAGATGGCAGTCAGGACTGTATTCAGGCCCCGAGCCATAGGTTCACCCCCAGCCTTTAACAGTTCAGCAGGGATATCACATATGCCTGCAGCTTTCCCACTCTTCAGCTTGGAAATCGCCATCCTAAGCTCTGTTAGGGTAGGAGGTTCCTCGCTGATGGGTGGGTCCAGCACAGGCACTGAGACATCGCTGGCATCCAAGGTAACTGTTGGAGGGTCCAACATTCAAGAACCCCAATGATCCGTCCATTCGCTGATCAGACTGCAGTCATCTGTGAGGAGGTATCGCTGCGGCCTCGCCCTTTTTTGGTGGAATTTGTTTACTGAATGAATACTTCAATGGATTCTGGAGAAAACAATTCTTGCTGCTTCTTTCTTTATTCTCAGTAACTGATGAAATACAATTTCTACATATTCATCCATATCTTCCATGTCCGTACTCATACGTAAAATTGCAAACAAAACAATGTGGAATATAACAACTGTGCCACGTGGTCTTATATACTAATAAACTTCAATTAAGGCACATCACTGAATGCTAAGAAACTTATAAAACATAAAATTATAATAAGAGGATGAATAAACTAGTACTAAGAATGTAATTTACCTCCAAACCCCTACAATAGGCCTGGTGCTGTTAGGCGACCACAGCTGCCTTTGAAGTAAACAACCTCATTCAAAAACTCGTCTATGTATTCAACTTTGAACATAGTCTTTTAAACATTTTCATTCATCTTTACTTTCTTAATTGGGCTGCTACACTTACAGGAGGGCTTAGAGTTCAGTTTTTCAGGGCTTGGTAGGCAGGGTGAAGGTCATTACCAAGAAGTGGCCTTCGACCTCCTCAGCAAGATTTCTGACAAACTGATCCTTGTCCCTTCTCAGCAGTGTCTAAGCCCTACGCAACCATGGAGTGAAGCATGACTTGATTCCCATTCAGCCGAGTGTTGCGACATGCTTCAGTGGCCTCTAATGTCTCCAGGGAGATGGAATTCTGACTTGCCCTTGGGCATACGCCAATGGACTCCTGAGCTGCTTCGAGTGTTACGCGTTTGAAGAGCTCCCACAGAGCAACTGGGTCCGTCAGGTTGTTGAGTTCTGTGAATCGGCCAGAGACTGCCATGGTGAACTCACGGGCACACTTCTCCTTAGTCTGTTTTAGTGAAACACCTTAGTGTGGCCACTGGAGGGACGGGGAGTTTTGAGGTGGACCCGCAGGGTAGCCACAACCAGTCTATGGTTGGTGCCACAGAACTCGGCACTCCGGTAAACCTTGCAGTTCTGGAGATCCTCCATTGTGTGCTAACAATAATGTGATCTCCTTGGCCACTGTACAAGGCATGCGGGTTGGAGCGCTGGTACCAGGAGCCAGAGATCCTCATTTTCTGGGTCCTACCAAAGTCCCAGAGAAGCGATTCTCGCTGCTGGGATCAGCTCCCGAGCCATGGGGGCCAACAGACATGCTCATAGCCAGCTTGGTCACAGCAGGAAGTCACCCAGAACAATGCAGGTTCTATGCCAAACCTGCATCTGTCTGCGACAGATGCAGGTTTGGCATAGAACACCTCTTTCACATCAATTTTATATACACCGGTAGGGCATATACAGCAATAAGAGACATGATGCCAAAAGTATGCTTCAGTCTCATGCCATAATACGCTCAACCGATGTCACCTTAACTACCGAGGGCTGAAGTCGGCTGGAGATGGCTATGGCTACACCCTGGAGGTGGTGACCATCACTGTGGCCCGACCAGCAATAGGTGTACCCACCCACACTGATCATGCCGCTACCAGGTCTTCTCACCTCTGAGAGGGCAGCCACCTCAACTCCCAGTCACTTTTTTGCCGTGGTCGCCAACACAGCCCCAAATAAAGGGGGTCGGCAGGCTGTGGGACCGCCCATCTGCCTATGGGGTTCCGGAGGGCTTTCCCCACAAGCTTCATGGTGAGATGGCGCCTGCCGGGGCGCAGGCAGGACGAGTAACTCTTGTTCCAATCCTGTACCCCGACATTTGCCCTCCCAGCGGGACCCACAGCCCGCCTTGCTTGCTGGACTTGCTTACCCTTCCCCCCAGCATATTTATTTTTGACGTTGCCAGAGGGTCTTTCTGGGGGGAGGAGGACTGGCAAGGCCCACCTTCCCCAAGCTGCCCCATTACCCCAGGCTGGCAAGGGGGCAGGAGTTGGTACAGGGCCAGAGCGTGTTCACACGCCGGTGGGCCATAGCTCCATACCTCTGGGGCCTCTGCTGCTCCGAGATCCCCCACAGTTTAGCCTGGGACCGCAAGGTGCCCAGTTACCATGGGTGGCACGAGGAGGCACTGCAGAAGTCTTGATGATGGAGAGGCTGTGACATGGCAGGGGAGACATGCAAAAGCTACTCCCTTTCTTGCATAGAGCTAGCCAGTTGTGGAAGCTGCAAGTGAGAAGGCATGCAAGCACTTAACACTATCTAGACTACCACACCACCACTTCACTTCACCATGCACGTGAAGCATCCACCCAGTTATTATTATTACTATTATTATTTTTATTATTATTATTGTAGGTGTCTTGTGAAGATACATGGGCCTCGCTGGAAGCCATATGGTTGACCATTGCTTGACCTCTTGTTGAGATTTTGTGGCAGATGATTAACAAGACAATTGACCTCAGCAGGCCAGTCCTGCAGGTGCTACTGTGCTAACAAGGGGAAGTAGTTAACACTCCAATTATGTACAACAACCTGGTGCTCACTTCCAGAACAACAAAAACTGGAGGAGTGTCAGTGGAGTCAGTGAGGCAGGGCCAGAGTAACAGAAAAGTCAAGACTGGTCATGTGAAAATGTAGTTATATCCCTGAAAGATAGTTATATCATAGTGTCCCTAAAAATCGCCTAGTCACGAATTCTGGTTTACTTTTCTTTCTTTATAACCCCCCTAACAGAAGCTGCCTTGCCACGGTTGTGGGGCTTGAGGTCCCAATGATCTGGTGGGCCGGACCAGAGGGCTACCCATACTGGAGGGGTCACCAGTGAGGGATGAGACAAAATGGCTTCCTGGTGCACCAAGGCCTATGAGAGGGGATGATGTACCCACCCCTGGTTCATCCATTTGGACCAGGGAGAACTCTCCCACGTGTGTTTGCTGTGTGTAGCATCCCTTATTACCAGGAGACAGGAGTCCTGGAGGTTGAGCGATGCTGCACACTGCGCCCTGCAGCTAGTGACACACCTCTTTGGTCCTTTATTCTGGTTAGACGGGTGGCTTGATCAAGGCCCGGTCAAGTCAATCGGCTGGTCAAATATGGCTAGGGTCAAGCAGGCACTGTTCAGTCGGTAGCGCATAGGTCCTGCGACTGCCATCAGCACTGTAACAGTGGCTGCGTATATTTCCTCATTACCCCTGTGGCTGTGGGAGATTTTGAGCCCAACTATAGCTTCCCTCGTTGCACTCCATGGTGGGTGGGGGGGTGAGGAAATGAAGAATTCTAATTTGTATGAGTACTACAATTTACAAAGATCTAGCTCTCTCCCTGACGACCTACGCAATCCCGGACCATTCCTCTGGAACATCACATGTTGTCACCTTGGAATCTTTCCAGCTTCCAAAGGGTAAGAATAGGAATCGTAATGGTTCCCGGGCTCCCAAACCAGGTAAGAAGGGAAAAGTCCTCCTCAATCCACTAAGGAAATCTTGCCTAGTAAATACGAGAGTATTTCGATAGTAAGTACCTAGTAGTAAAGACCATTGATGGTGTATCAATCATGGATCTTGATATTTTTAAAGTACATCGGAAGATAGTCGTGGTATGTCAATGTGATCCTTGCTTCACCCCAAAGCGAGATGGTAGCCTAATAGTTGAGGTTTGTCACCAGACGAGAGTGACCGTCTGCGTGCGATATGCATCCCTGGGGCTCAAGCTTCATGTTCTCACAAAACCCTCAATCAGTGTAAGGGAATTGTGAATACTGATGAGGTACTCTGAGGAGAAACTGTTAGAGGAACTAGAGAATTTTAATGTAGTGGCATAAAACGTTTTAAGAGAAAGTTGATGGTTTGGAAACAATCAACACCAGCTCTCCTTCTAACTTTTAACATGTTAGTCCTTCCAGACTCAGACTCATGGTACCACACTCAAGGTAAAGCCATATGTGCCAACCCTATGCGGTGCTTCCACTGTCAGGGTTATGGGCATGGAGCCAACTCTTGCCGTTTAAAGAAATGGACAACCAAGAGTATGTGTAAAGTGTGGTACAACAGGTCATCAAGGAGATGACAACTGTTCAATATACTGTTACCACTGCAAAGAAGCTCATGAAGCTTCTTCAAAGCAATGTAAAAGGTACAAATTTGAAAAAGAAGTATTGGTAATAAGGAGCAAGGAGAAAGTTAGTTTTCCAGAGGCAAAGCGACATGCCCATGTGCTGTTTGCACAGCCAGGTAAATCCTTGCTTCAGTGTAACCCATCCTCTTCCCACCAGCCTTTGCCCTCCGGTGCTTCTTACACCACACCACTCTGCCACTTCCTTTAAACCTCAGTCCCCAATTGCTTAAACTGCCTCTGTGAATTCACCAGAAACGGAGTAGGAGGGAAGGGTCTATTGAGGAGACTCCTCCTCTCAAAGTAAGGTTTTGGAGCCATCAGGCAAGGCTCCAGAGGCCTCAATGATGACAGCTCCAGCTGCCACCACATCCACAGGGGCCTCCACTGCTAGGCAGAATGCCCTGAAGCAAAGGTTCAGGTACGCCTTTGCCCAGGCAAAGGAATCCTGAGCCTGTTCAAAAGACTCATTTCAAAGTGGGGTCTTTGGAACCGTCAGGCAGGGCTCTAGAGGCCTCAACGGTGACAGCTCCAGCTCAGGTTCTTCCTTTGCCCAGGCAAAGAAAGCCTGTGGAAACTAGTTCCACGGGTAAACAACCCCTCAAAAGATTCTCCCAAGATCTGGAAAGAGACAGCCTAAGGTGTGGGGCAAACTTTGACCACAGGTGATGCCAAACACCTTATGAAGAAGTAGTTTGGAGAACTGGATACCCTAATCCAATGGAACTGTCAAGGAATTCATGCAAAATGGGAAGAACTGCAACATCTGACAGTTTCATTTAACCCAGTCTGTATATGCTTACAAGAGATTATGACCAGGGAAAATCATCCGATTTCCCTGAGAGGATTCCAAATTCAAGCTCATTATGGGACTTTGATAATGGACTCATGGAGGAGTAGCAGTACTTGTATTTCCTTCCAGGCCATCACCTGCAGAAAACACTGCAGGTGAAGGCTGTGAGAATAGACTTGACACGACCTTACACTGTTGCATCCATCTACCTTCCTCCACATAATCTTAACATTAATGATTTGGAAGAACTACTTTGGCAGTTGCCACATTCATTCTACTCTTGGGAGCTTTCAATGGTCGGCATCACACACACACTTTGTGCAACCCTCGAGGAAGGGCCTTGGAGTCCTGTTCTTAAGAGTAGATGCAGTTTTATGAATAGTGACACTCCCACACATTTCCAAATTCAAATTGGGACATTCTCCAATATAGACTTCTCAATTGGCTCGCCTGATTCGCAGATGAATTTCACTTGGTAGGTCATGGAAGACTTACATGGAAGTGACCACTTTCCATACTTTTGGAGTAGGTGAATGTATTCACCAATAGAGTGCAGAGATGGTGACTTGAACATACTGACTGGAATATTTTTAGATCAACTGCAGTATTTCAAGGATATGTGAATGATTTCCAGTGTGTTCAAGATGCTGTTAATCACTTCACATCACGAATTCACCTTGCAGCAGAAGCATCCATTCCGAAAAGTAGCGGACATTACCGTCGACCTCTGGTACCATGGTGGTCTGATGAATGCCAACAAGCTGTCAGAGCAAGGAATGCTGCATTAAGGCAGTTGAAACGACGCCCCAGCATTGTAACCTTGATCCATTACAAAAAGACCCGAGCCAAGGCCAGGCGAGTGCTAAAGGAGGCCAGACGGACGTCATGGAGACAGTATGTCTCTCGATTAACTCTGGGACCCCCTTAGCATGGGTATGGGACAAGGTGCGTAAGATCGCTGGAAAGAGCACATCCATGTCCACAACCTGCTCTGAAGATAGATAGCATAATCATCACAGATAAAAAAGATGTTGCAAATGAGCTAGCTAACATGGCAGAGATCTCCTCTGGAGCATCTTACACTGCTCGATTCTCCACTCTTCGGGCTGAACAGGAATGACACCCAGTGTCGTTCTTCAGTAGGACTGCAGCAGAACTTCTGCCGGAAGACTGCCCCAGGAAGTGACGATATTCCATACCAAATGATATCTCACTTACCAGAGAGCTCCCAGAAGTTCCTGTTGGATTCATTCAATAGGATCATATAGAGAGGGCACAGTGCCATCCACATGGAAAGAGGCTATAATCATTCCTGTCCCTAAACCTGGTAAGGATGCTTCCACACAGGAAATTACAGACCAATTTCTCTCACCAACTGCATCTGCAAGCTGATGGAGGAAAATAGTAAATTTCAAGTTGACATGGCTGCTAGAAAAGGAAAACGTGCTGACCACATAGTTAATATGGGTTTAGAAGATTGAGATTGACCACAGATGCACTTGTAAGGATGGAAACTGGCTATACAGAATTCCTTTGCACAGCGAACATCACATGTGAGCAGTCTTCTTTGAACTATTGAAGCTGTATGACATGGTTTAGGAGGAACATTACTACCTTCATACAAACCTTCCTTACTAACAGGAAGTTTAGCGTTCGAGTGGGAAATAGTTTCTCTAACCTGGAAGATGAGCTGGAAGGGGTCCCAGAAGGGAGTGTCTTAAGTGTTTGCCATTGCTATAAATGACATTGTAAAGGTTGTATGTGGAAGACTTTACCCTGTACTGCTCATGAGTAAGCTTACAGGATGTGCAAGGACAATGCAGGCTCGAATAAATCAGGTCGTACAGTGGGCAACATATCATGGGTTCAAATTTTCCCCAAGTAAGACCATGGCTATACATTTCCACAAAACGGAGGAAAGTTCCATCCTTCCCTCTATTAGGAGCAAACTCACTGCAATTTGTCCAAGAGGTGAAATACTTGGGTCTAATTTTGACTCAAGGCTTACATGGGTGCCTCACATCAAACAATTAAAAGTGAACGCTACAAAAGTGCTTAGTATTTTGTAGTTTCTTTCACATTCTCTTGGGGTGCAGACTGCACAACGCTTCTGCGGCTTTACCGAACGCTCATTTGTAGTAAGCTTGATTATGGATGTGAGGCTTATTCATCTGCAACTCCCACTCTTCTCCGGATGTGTGATTCAGTTCATAATGAAGCTCTCAGGAATCTGTACTGGGGCTTTCAGGTCTTCACCTGTAGAGCCCCTGTATGCTGAGAGTGGAGAACGGGATTCCGGATCTCCTACATCCAGATTGGTTTTCAACCCCTTGAGATAGCCGATCCTATGGTAGGAGAATGAGGAATCTTGTGGAAGATCCAAATTTAAGTCTCTGCTGTTGGAATTCCCCCCATTCCCCCCTTGGACTAATCAAGTCGAGCTGGATTTGTCGAAATTGAGAAAGGGAGAGATCTGAAGCAAAAGTCAGAGAGGAGATTTCTTCAGCATATTTTTAAGTCCCATGGATCAGATGCAATATATACAGATGGTTCAAAGTCTGAAAATGGTGTGGGCTTTGCAGCAGTGAGCAGAAGGAAAGACTGCATCCTGGCAGTCTTTCTCTAGCAGCCTTTATCTTCACTGCAGAGTTACATACCAAACATTGCAGCATTAAGATGAATAGAGATCTTGCGAAACATTCTATTGTGATTTATATTGCGACTCTTGTAGTGCCTGGACAAGAAATCAACGAGCTTAAACTCATCACATCCAGTAGTGAGGGAGGTTTCAAAGAATTGGCTTGCACTGATGTCAACACGTAAAGCTAACTCATGCGCATGTTGGTATCAGTAGGGAATGAGCGGCAGCTGATCAGAAGGCCAAGGCAGGCTGCCGCTCAGCCTTGTGTGCTCGTTTTTCCTCTCCACCAACACTGATTTTGGAAACCCAGCATCAGGAGTTGTCTTCATGGATAAAGGAGGGAACAATGGAAGGTTACTCCAGAAACAAACTCCGAGAGATTAGCGATGACCTTGGCAGTTAAGGTGGACTAGCATCCCCATCCCAACCGAAAAGGGAAGTTGCATTACAAGGGACTAGGAATCGGGCACACAAGACTGACTCTATGGGCTGATGATGGCTAAAAGGCCAGCACTTTGTGAAGGATGCAAGAGCCTATAAAGGATGTACATGTAGTGGAAGATGTGCAACATTCTCACACCAAAGACGTTATTGTCACCTTGTACTCTTATATACACTGAAAAAGTATTGGGCGAGGTTGTGATATAGGATATATCATCTTTTTATGTGTACGGACAAAAGTTTTTATTGCATAGTTATTGTACATAAGTAATTTTGCTCAGGAATTTGAATAAAAAGACACCGGAACGGGATTATTTAAAACCTTAATATGCACATCCTTTGTTTTCTGCTGACTTATCGTCAGCATAACGTACGAAATCATGGGCTCGAATACAGTTTGGTTACTCTAAAATCAGCACGGCCTTAAACAATATTAGTATTACGGCGGTTAGAAATACTGTTTGGCCAAGAGACATGATCCGGGCTTTTAAGGGCTTTACACCGCCGTCAGACTGAAATAGACGGGGGGTTTAGCCATGTCTCTATGGATAACAACAATGATGACATGGAATTCTAAATCAACGCCTTCCCCAGCAATGACTTTTTGCAGTCATGACCTTCCATATGGGTTTTACCATCCTCGAATGTATTTTTAACCCTTTGCCGTATGGGCATGGCATGTACGTACATGCCATGCCCGCTGTGAGTTACTGTTTAATTGTTTTAATACAGAGGTGGCTACAATTTGTCAACCAATGAGACCAGTTACGGGGTACTCTGTCTCGCCCATTCACCGTTTCGTTGATTTACGAAAATATTTTACGTATCTTATTTTGCGTTACTAATGTTATAACATTATATTAATTTAATTTTTACAATAAACAAATAACGCATCTTCTTTCTTTCTTGGATTCTTGGCTATCCAACCAGCGGCATTGTGCCAACGTGCTAAGCCAACATGGATCCCTATTTATCTATCAATCTCTATAAGATCATAAAGTTTTGTCTCCCTTAAAAAAAGTTGATTCCTTATTAATGATTTTTTCATTATATGTTAAAATATTTGATATTATAAAAATCTTTTACTTTTTTAATGGAAATAATTTTTTATGGCTGTCTCTGGTCTGTATTTTGGGCACTGTGAGTAATAAGGTTCTACTTGTTAGGGTGGTGGTGCATGGGGGCATGTGGAGGAAAAATTTATTTCCAAATAGGGAGTGGAGATGGGTGATTTTTGTTGGCATTGACCCTGAGACGGGCCAACAACACTCTCCTCTGTTTTCCTGTGGGATGCATTACACAGTTCTATTTTTTGTTTGGTTTGTGTGTGAGTTGGAGGGTTGGTCCACTCACTTTGCCACAGGAGATGTATTTTTGCTTTTTATAAGTGGACACAAAACACCTGATATCTGTACGGTCTATGCAAGGTCCAGATTATCAGTTGACCGGATAATTTGTCAGCCTGCTCATTGCCATGGATACAGAGTGGCTGGTACCAAATATTAGCTTGATGATTTTTGGCACCATGTAGCTTACGGAGGATATACCCAAAGTTTCATTTTGGTGATTTCTAATGATTTTAATGGCTTTCAGTGAAACTTAATGAATCTGAAAAAGAACTATCTATCGGGGCGCGATTAGGCAATCAAATGGCTTTATCAATGGCAAAAAGTTCGCAAGAAAGATCGAAATATGATTCGGGGAGTCTGACTTTAGTTCACCATTCAGTCGGAACCATACACCCGCACCCACACACTCTCTGTCTTGAGCCGTCGGTATATATATGAAAACAGGGAGATGTTTAAACAAAGGATGTCTTCTGAAAACTCTGTGCGTACTCCACTTCCGGAGACATGGCCTTGGCTGCCTAATGGAAGCCAGGCTTCCATGATAGAAAAATTGGGGGTTTTCCAATGGCGCTATGTTGACTGAAAACATGGGTATCGATGGTAGAGAGATGTATACCGACTTCTTGAGAAGGTATGGAGTCTCGTGGCAAAGGGCCTACTGCACTATGCCATTAGGGTGGCTTGGGTCTTTGCGGCATAGCCAGGTTAACTGGGCCCGTTCTGAGTCGAAAGGGGAGGTTATTCCTGATCTAGCTTTGCTTGTTGTTAATTTCTGTCAAGACGCTGATCGAGGCATTTTCAGGGCTCCAAGACACACACGCAAACAGCATTCTGCACAGCATCCAAACCTTCAAATTGTTCTCGATTCCGACCCATACACGATGGACCCATATCTACTTTAGACCTAAATCCAGGGTTTATATTCCATTAGCAAAGACGGATCTATCAGCTCTCCATTTTACCAGAAATGCACTTTAAGAAAATTTAGTGCTTTTGACATTGGTTCTTTTAACGACCAATGTGGTCTTTTCCAATGAGTCTACTATCAAAAAAATAGACCAAGAAACTTAGCAGAATTTTGGATATGGGTATTGGGTGGTTGTCTAGGAGTTAGCCTGTGTTGGCTTCCCCTACGTGAAAAAAATTACCCCAATACTCTTTCTACTGGAAAACTTAAAAAACCCCACTGGAAGGCCCCAGTTATGAATATATCCAGTGCCTATCCTATTGGATACGATTTGCTGAGAATCTGTAATATGCTGGAAGTGCCACAAATGCACAATCATCAGCGTACAGTGAGTATTTAAGATTTCCGAGGAGGAGTTGGTAAGATGTCATTAATAATACATAGAAATATTGTTGGTGACAAGGTGGACACTCCTGTGGGACCCCTGTTTCCTGGACAAAAAATGTCCGAAAAGAAGTATTTGTCAGAAAATATTTTGGCAGCAAACGTCTGTCAGAAATGAAATTTGGATAAAACAAGGCAAGGTTTCCACGTAATCCAAAAGCATAAAGTTTTCTGGTAGGCCTATCGCCATGTCATGTCGAGGCTTGTTTCTATATCTAAAAATACTGAAATCCAAAAAAATCTTTTTTGGCAATGACCTCTGAAATTGACTGGTCCAGCTTTCTAGCGATAGAGAGTTGGCGCCCCTTGCGGAGCCGAACTGCTCGTTCAACTAGTAAATTACTGGAATTTAAAAATGCCTACTGTACAATTCGTTCCATGACCTTGGCATAAGAAACTTGTCAACGCAATTGGGAGGTAGGAGATGGCAAGTCTGTGATTACTCCTTCCTTTCAATATGGGAAGGATGTGAGCGAAGTGCATGAGTTTGAAAAGTGTGGCACTTTTCCAAATTTCATTGTACACTTCTAGAAACTTAATATGTCATCATAATTAAGATGCTTCATTCATCTCCATATCGAATCGCATTGGGGCCTGGGGAGTTCCTCTACAGGCTTCAGGGCCCGGACAAGCTCATCCATTGTAAGATCTTTATTGTAATCAAAGTCATTCTGTGGCAAAGTGAATTGGTTGCAGCTCAGCCCTCTTCCTTGATGATCAGGAGGTGGGATGGTAATTAGCTGAGCTGTGTGTGTATTGAGAGAATTGCGGCCTGGCGAGTGCATTAGCAAGTCTCTAGGTGAATCGAAAATTAGTGCCCTCATTCAATGATGTTTGTAATTTTAAAAAGATGTTTTTTTTCTATGAATTAATTAATAGTGGGACCCAAACCTCTGATGTTCTTGTATTGCTGTTTATTGTTAGAGTGACAAAGCTCCGCCAGGAGTCTCTTTTTGCTGTCTTATTACCTACGAGCCCTAGCTCTTGCTTGTTTGTGAATTACAAAGTCTCATTTGTGATGGTTATTTTGAAAAAAGCCTGTAGGCCTTATTATGCGTCGCCACAGCGCCCTGCGGCAATCTGGTGTCCACCCATTGGAACTCTGTGCTTAACCTATCTGTCGAAGGATTTAGGAATGGATAGCAATGCTGCTTCTATAATTGGAAATTCTGAATATTGTTTACTTTATCATCAATGGTTTCCAACAAGTTCGAGCTTGACGCTCCTTGTGAAGGCGACCACAGTGTGCTCTTTTACGTTAAATTTAGGCGTGAAGGGTTCCACTGTGTCGCATGAATATTAACAAAATAGGAAGATGATCGCTTCCCAATGAGGTCATCAATTTTAAGAAACTTCAACCTCGTAGTTTACATAAAAAAATGGGTAGACTTCCTTGATACTATTAATCTACTAATCTCAACGTTACATGGAAAGAGACTTGCAGATTTCCACAATGCAATGCCAACCCCATTGCATTCACTTACTGAAGTCTTTCCTTCACTTACACAGCCATACTCTGCAGCCCTTATATAAAGCTTGCTTGCTTGGTTGCTTGGAATTTGCGAAGTTCTGGCTTCGCCCAGGCCATTTCACTTATGGCCCGGCCCTTACTATACAGCTTTCCATTTCTCATCACATTCGAAACAATTGTTAGCCCCACACCTGCTCATCCATCCCTCGGATCGGATCGCTTAGTACAGAAAAAGTTTGAGTCCGGCTATGCCTGGGAATTAAACTGGTCATATGCTCTGCATGTAGTGGTCTAACGAGGAAGAGAAACATACGACCCTTGTGGTGACTAACAGAGCTCTCAATGCTCAGATGATGATGGATTGTTACCTAATCCCAACATTAAAGAATTACTTCAATCTTTCTGATGTCCATCTTCTCCAAATTGATTTGAAATAAAGCATTCCACCCAAATACAGTCCACCCCATCCCGAAAACTACATTATCATCCCATTTGATTGTATGAATTATCCAGATGCCTTTTGCAAGAAGAATGCTACACAAACATTTCATTGATGAAGTTTACGAGGACTACATTACCTTGTGCTTATATTGATGATCTACTCATCGCCAGTAAGGATGCTGGCTCTGAACATCAGGATAATTATGCAAAATTTCTCAAATGTTTGATGATTATGGTATCCAAATAAGTAGACTAGTGTGTGTATAGAGTTGCGTCTGTTGATTTTCTGGCCACACAGTTTCTGCCAAGGCAGAGGGTATCACTCCCAACTTCTGCCAAATGTGAGGCCATTCAAACAGTTTCATAAGCCAACCACACAGTGCCAGCTCAAGGAATTCCTAGTACAATAAAGATTTTCATTCTGAAGTGTTCTCTACGTCTCAACCACTGTATTCCATAAACAAACTAGGCAAGAAATTTCAGCCAATCGCTCTTGCTGGTTCCTGAACTGATATAGCCTACAATGAGCTAAGCAAGCCCTCAGTGCAGTTAATACACTTCAACTTCACAGTCAGATGCTCCATGCCATCACTACTGATGCCGCAAAACACTGGCCACTGGAGCTGTTTCTGAAACACTATGTGGAATGTGGATGGAAAAACCTTTAGGCCTTTTTATTCAACTTGAATTATTAACTGCTAAACAAAATGTTTAGCACATTTCATTGAGAACTTTTATATTTATAAGATGATCAAACGTTCAGCCAATCTAGTAGAAGGCAAGGAAGTTCCCATCTTTATCGATGCAAGCACTCTCAACTATTCTTCCACACAACAAGGGTCTACCTACAATCCTCGACAAATTCGTCATAGTTGATTACCATTTACAGTTCCACTACAGACATACTTGGTACATTAAAGGCCCAAAATAATACTCCAGTTGATGCCCCTGTCTCGCAATGTCTCTGCGTTAAATTTCTTCTCCACGATTATGCAAGCAGTTGCTGCAGACCAAGCCAATGATGATCAGCTGCAGCAATTATAAGATAGTATTGCCTTATCAGTTGAATAAAATTAAAGTTCATGGAACAGATGTAAACCTGTATGCTGAGGTTTTCTAATGACCAACCATTTGTCCACATCTACCTTCGGAAATATCGACTTGCCATCTTCAAGCCATCCCATATCTCCCATCCTGGTATGCGTTGCATCACAGGCATTTGTCTCAAGATTCATATGACTGGTATTCAACAGCGATATACAAAACTGACACGTTTTTGCACTAAGTTGTTAAAACTATAAGGTAACACGCCATTACAGTTTCTCCTTTTAGGTCCCTTCAAATCGGTTACCACTAGATTGGACCATGTTTCATGCTGATTCTTGTTGTCCCTGACCCTATACTCCACGGATAAAGTATATTCCTCACCGCTTTGACAGTTTACTAGATGGCCGGGGCAATTCCCTCTTGCTGACACTCATTACTGATACTGCAGCACGAGAGAGAAGCCAGAGGAAGTCCGTTTTGAGGTCGCAAAACTTGGAGCAAACTTATGACTTAGCTTGAAAGCGACATCATCGCATTTCAAGTTACCATCCTCAGGCACTGGTCTCATCGAACGATTTCTTGTCAGCTGAAATCATCACTCATGGGCTCATCAACATGAAGGGACTGGACTACTTCCTCTTGTGCTTTTAAGCATCCAAGAGCTCTCTCTCAAATAAAACCTCGGCTCCACTTCTGCAGAGACTTGTATATGGAACATCAGTCGGCTACCTGGTGAATTACTCTGCAGTTTGCACTGCTCCATACCAACCTAATCAGGATTATGCAGCCAAGCTCAGGGAAAGTGATGTCCAAAGCTGTTCGGCCTGTTCAGCACGGCATCCGTCTTCAAGCAAGTCTTTCATGAGCCAGGATCTCCACATGACATACCCACGTCCACTACAGCCACCCATATGAGGTCCTATGAAGTTCTCGGCGCATCACTGCAATGGGATTTTTGACGGCAATCGCATCCTTGTGTTAACCTGCTTACTTGCGGGATGTACTACTCCCAAACCATGTCCAGCCTTTGTATGTTCAACCAACGAAATATGTAATCGTGCGCCTTCTTCGTCCACTGGAGGGGGATAATGTGTAATATCGTCGTGTCTTCGGAGATACAAACTATGCCATGGTCTCCCCTGAAAATCGCCTATTCATGAATATTTGAATCTTAAATTCTTAGTATTATACAGGAACCTCACTAGGCTTTATCTTCGCTGGCGATAAGCTTTAACGGAACTAAACACATTATTATTATCATTATTATCTAATATGATTATTTTACATATTTCCATAATTTTTATCATTATTATTATAGTTAGTAGTACCATAATTTTTAATTATGGTACTGATGTTTTATTTGTTGTTATTGTTGTTGTTGTTGTTGTTGTTGTGTTGTATTATTATTTTATTTTATTATTTTTATTATTATATTATTATATTATTAGTATTATTATTATTATTATTAATTTCTGCTATTATGCTAAATCATTTATTATTAGTAGTAGTACGACTGTAGACTGTTACTATTATTCATTGTTATTAATTATTACTATGATTATTATCATTGTTATTATTATCATTATTAGTTAAAAAAATTTTTTCGTATTATTATTAACTTATTATCATATGTTATGTTACATTATTATTATTATCTTATACTATTTATATTATCATCATTAATGGTATTAGTAGTAGTAGTAGTGTCACTACTATCAACATTATTATTGATATTATTACTACTATTGTCACCATCATCATCGTTATTATTATTATTCATCCTCATTTTTTTATCAGTATTATTATTATTGCTATCATTATTATTATTATTACTATTATTACCAACGTAATCATAATCATTATCAGTATCATTATTGTTAATAATATGTGAGGCTCTAACTAGTTTATTAATATTATTAATGTTATTACTACTACTATCCACAGTAATATTATTATTATTATTATAATCATTATCATTTTACTGTAATGACTATCATTATCATTATTATGATTATCATTATTATAATTATTACTATTATTATTACTGTTAATATGATCATTATTGTCATACTATTGATAATATTATTTTGCTATTATTATTATTATTGTTATAGTTATTATCATTATTACTACTACTACTACTACAACCACTATTGTAACTACCATCAATATCATTATTGATATTATTACTACTATTATCACTACTATCAACACTTTTATTATTATCGTTATCATTATTATCATTATTTTTATAATTATGATTATTGCAGAAGAGCTAGCATCTCCTGGAGATGTTGCAAGTCTTCGTTGAAGTTTGCCAATGCAACCAGCACATCATGCGGGTATGCAAGGGTGTGACGTCCCAAAACAGATGCCAAGACAACATTCATTGTTCATGGAGAGGCCAAAGGGAAGCCTCCGAAACTGCAGCAGTCTATGGCCATCACTGAAGGTACCACTGGTGAAAGCCAGGGGCTCGAGGATGGCCAAAATACAGTCACACTCCATGCATACCACTTCCTTTATTTTTTCTCTTCGGACTCTTCAGGAGTGGCCATGGCCATCAAGGGCTCTGCAGGAGGCTTACAGTAAGTGGTGCCACTCAGGAGTCATTGAGGAGGCTGGAGCCATGCTTACTACCTCCTCTGGTTCCAGGAAGAAGGCGTATCTCAGCACAGTTCCTGGACGAATCATGCGTTCTTCGGGTGCCGTTCCACATGCTGGAAGGGCGACCATGGACAGTCACCAAGGTGCGGGGAATAGTGAGGTGATCAGTGCAAGTTTTGACGATGGCCAAGTGCATGTCATTTGGAGAGGTGCGGGTTACCGTGGCAGCCACGAATTTACCCGACCTAGCCTCTACCATAGTCTCCTCAGCTACATGGTGTAAGGTGTCCGTGGACGGAGCCCTTTTATCACAACCGCAAAGTGGCGAGCGCGCGAAGCGGGATAAAAGGCATAAGGGCCAGGATAGGTGGGCCCTGTTTACTCCATAAAACAAACAAACAAAAAACAAAGGTGAAATAAAAATCCCTTACAAACCCTCATGAGAAGATTGGGGTGTCTGAGATAGCAGTATAGGTGCTTTTATAAATATCAATGTACATTTAAAACTCTAATTAGCTTGCCCAGCTTCTCCTAACATTAGCAAGAATAAGGCTCAGATGCAACCTTTCTCGTTCCATTCCGTCGGCGAGGAGCACACAAACAGAATTATTTGAAATACATTTTTTTTTTACAGGAACAGGTAATGGTCACTACAGATTAAAATACTTCTACTTTCAGTTTTGAAAAATAACATATAAAAATATATAAATATTTATGGCATAAAAATGGTCATCAAAAAAGGTACCATGAAAACGATAAAACATGAAAAAATGGACAACACTAATCATAATGTTTAAGATAAAAAGATACTAAAATACATAAAATCTGCACTGAATAAAAGTAGTGAAAAAAAAAAATGTGCCACGAAACTTTTATAATTATTAACTAAAAGAACACACAAAAAATGAATTAGGTTTGTATGACTAAAAATAGATCAACTAAAAAAATAAACTCAAAAACAGAACTCATATAACGAAATAAAAAAAAAGTAAAACTAAGCGCCAGTTCGGTATCACGAAGCCCCGCGGTTCTAAAATGGACCCGATATAAACAAGTAAACAAAGCATACAATCTAATAAAACAGGGAATTAATACTATGTTTACATGATTTTCGACTAGTATAAAAGAGTAGGACATGTAATAGTGTCAGCGATCCGTCTGCTGTGGCTCCGCCAGGATCATATGAAATTCCCGTTGGGCCGGGATAAGGTCGAGGATAAGGTTTAAAGGTTCAGTTAGGGTAGTACGGACCTAAAAATAAGGGTTGGGTATAGGGACAGGTAGGAGAGACAGGTGGATGATGGCAGATAGATATAAAGTATAGCAAGAGAAAGGCTAGCATATAGTGAGGGTAGCATAGTGAGGGTAGATCTATAGTATAAGTACCATAGAATAAAAGGGCAAGAGTATTGCAAAAAAAGGGGGGGGGGGAAGGTAGAAGGAAGGACAGGGCAACAGTATATAGAGAGGGAAAACAGGACTTAAAAAAAAAAAAATTTGAGACTTAGCTAGGCTAGCATAAGGGAAAAGTTAAAACCATGAATATAAGTGCTAAAGATCTAGAGAGCAGAAATATGAAAACAAAGGAGAAACTAGGGAAGAGAAAAAGACAAAAAGGAAAAGAGAGGAGAGAGAAACAAGAAGCAAGGGTGAGTGAGTTGGAGAGAGAGGGGAGGAGGAGGAAGAGGAACAGCAAGGGTTGAGTGAGAGAGGGAGAGAGAGAGGAGGAAGAGGAGGAGCAGGAGCAGCAAGGTTGAGAGAGAGAGAGAGAGAGAGAGAGAGAGAGAGAGAAGGAGGAGGAGGAGGAGGAGGAGGAGGAGGAGGAGGAGGGAGAGGAGGAGCAGGAGCAGCAAGGGTAAGAGAAGAATGAAGATCTGAGCCTGATCACTTGCCTTTCACAGCTAAAGAGAAAACTGGCTGGGTATACAAGTGTGACATGGGAATCATCAATGGCATGTGTATTAGACCAAATCTGCTGCTTCCTTCACACGATTATGCTGCAAACAAACATTGAACATAAATTCATCATAACCTCTTGAACACTAGTTCGCTTTTTCACTGAAGAGTTGCTCCCTCGTCTCCTCACACCTCGGCCTATGCTGAAGGGGGGGAAGAGGATGAGTGGAGGACAATAGACCTAGACAGCGTCACTCATCAGGAGACCAAGGTTCAGAGTTGTGAAAATCAGGTGCTCGAATCCCACACAACAGTGCTACTACGTACGGGTCTACCTCATCAGGCACACAGTACAGACTCCTCAACCAAGAACTTATGGGACCATCAACCACCTCACCATCCCATTTGTCTAGGAGCCTCATTTGAAAGAGTTGACTCTACAGGATCCCCTAAAGAGTCTGGAACACGATTCTCTTCAGGATTAGCAAGATGGTCATCGGGTTAGGTTGGCTTGTCCAATTCCTCCTCTGATTCCTCGCCTCCAAAGCATAGGCGAATTCTGCAGACGACCTGAATTGCTTCACATGGTTCAGATGGGCTCTAAACTCAACTTCAGTGTGGAGGTCTCTAATTTGTATAGTGACAGGGCCCAGGATTGATACCACTCTCGCTGGACCCCTCCATTTGCCAGAAAGAGGAGGGAGGCTACCACCCGCCTCTGCTCACAGTACCAAAACTAAAGTTTCTTAAAAATCAGGCTTAAAGTTGGTGCTCTTTTCCCTGTTATATATAGCCCATGCTTCCTTAGATGCCCGCCAAATGGCAGCATTTCCTGGCTTCTCATAACCCCTCCTGTAGGTTAATATTCTCCATAAACATGCCTGGTTTGTTAGGCCAACCTGAAGTTTGGCATGCGACCGTTAAGAGGTATAGTGGCTGCTCGCCTGTTCGTCCGATAGTATGAGCTGAAATTATCTGTAACCTCACTTCAGAAACGAAACTGATGCCATGTTCGAGTGGGTTCCTGTTCACTAAGGAGGTTAGTGGCAGATTTGACCACTCAATTAAGTACATTCGACAAGCCCATTTGCTGGTGGAATGGTTAGCATAGTGTATAGTGGGTACTGGCATACATTTTAGTAAGCTCCTGAAACAAATGGCTTGTGAATGGCTAACCCAATGATCTAAGAAAGCATGATGGTAAGATGAAGCAGTGGCTCTACATAGAGGTACTAAATGGAGAAATCTCGAACGTTGATCCAGTATGGACAGACAATATCACATGGGAACAGATTGGCCAAAGTGTCATGAGATCCATTGAGGATGTATCCAAAGGAAAACTCTCCCACTGGTGCCTTGCTATTCACCCACTCTCTGAGGGGGCCCCTTGATTGCTGTCAAGACAGGACAATTTTCCACATATGCTTTAACATCCTTCAGCATGTTCGACCAGTAATATAATGAACGAGCATTCTCGAAGGTTCTTTGGACCCCTGGGTGAGATGCTGAAGGAGGTAAGTGAGAAGCCTTCAGCGCAGAGTTCTTAAGGCTGGATGGAACCACCAATTGGTAGCAGATGCGATTAGGTAAGTGTCGCAGCCTATAGATAACACCATCCTTCAGTCAGATCTGCAATGAAATAGGTAACTTCTTCTAGGGTACTATTTCAGATAATTCACCGTAAAATCTGATAGCTGGGATCTTTATCCTGTCCTTGCAATTTTTGAGGAGAGCTTTCAGGTATCACTAGTCTGGCCACCCTGGCGAGATAACTATCAGGAAATGATTCATTGGGCCGGCCTTATACCTGATTAGAAATATGATAAAATGAAGGCATGGGGCCATATTACCGGTCATTCTTGGGAATTTGTTTGTCGTGAAAACATGCACCAACTTTTTTCCTGTGATTGGTGTTACAACTACCAAATCCTTCACCATTACAAGTATGGATCAAAGACTTTCACACCTGTCAACAATGCAAGCGCTTCCAAGTCAATGGTTGGATACCTAGTCTCCGAGGATACTCAGTTTTGCGGGACTAAGTAGCACTAGCACGGGGTTGCTTGATGGTCATTCTTGCCTGCATGAGACAAGCCCTGATTGCTATCCCCAAGGCGTCAATGTGGAGCTCGAATTCCTTACTAAAGTCAGGCTGCCTTAGGACAGGGGCATTCACCAGACGTTCTTTCAGCTCATTGGAAGCAGCTTGCTATTCAGGGCCCCAATACCATTTTGATCCTTTCTTAAGTAGGAGGGTGGAATTGAAGAGATCGCAATAGTGGCATAGCACTGGTATTACGTTTTTGGAAGAATCCAGTGGCACCAAGGCCTCACGGACTGTATGAGGTGTTGGAGATTTTGAGATGGCCATCACTTTCCCTGTATCAAGCGAGACACCTTCAGGCGAGATAATGAAACCCAAAAAGTTAATTGTTGGTACATTTTTCCATATTAAGCTTTAGTCCAGCTGCTTTTAACAGACCCAAAGTCTCATCTAAGTCAATGAGAGGCTGTGCAAAATGTTCAGGGAATAGAATATAATATATTTCCAGGTGGCACAGTGTGTGCTTGCCCAGAACTGCTGCCAAAACTACATTTATAGTTCTTGAAATGTGGTAGGCGCAGGGCAAAGGTTGAATGGAAGGCATACAAACTGGAATAGTCTATAGCCATCAGAAAAAACAGTTTTTGGTCGGTCTGATGGGTCTACCTCAACTACCCAATATGCTGCATGAGCGTCCAGCATGGTAAAAATGTTCATAGGACCGAGCTCATCAAGCAGTTCCTCAATGCGCGGTAAGGGGTAGGAGTCCCCTTGGGTAACTGCATCAAGACCTCTGTAATCCACACAAAACCTGACACTCCCATCTTTCTTTTTAACTAAAATCCTGGACTTAAATCAAGGCTTGTGGAAGGTTCTATGACTCCAGTGCAAAGCATTTTTTATTTTCAATGTTCGTGATGGTCTCCCAGCAGAGTGGGTAGTCATCCATTGCTGGGTGCAATAGATTACAGCCTCTCCGTATCTATTGTATGTTAATGCCTGGGACAGTCCAACTGCATCTCTCACCACCATCAAAAAAGTTCACTGTAACGTCGATGACCTTAGGACTTTTACTTTGTATTCTCCTTTCCAGACTGCATCAATCGGGCTGGGCTGTTTCCTGCTTGACAAGACTTCAGCAGCATCACAAGCAGCAAGTGCCACAAAGGGGGGTAACACTGTTCCTTCAATGTTGACATCATCGTAAAGCATATCACAATCACTGGGTCCCATCCCATAGTCATCCCACAGAAAACCATCTGATTCCTCATCCACTAATGACTGCCACAATCTGTACAGTGCTCTGGTCTGACAGAGGTTCTGTTCATTCTTGGGCCAGCAGCACACCAGAAGCTTCAACATTACCATAAATCATCGATGACCTTACTGCTGGTGGGGGTATACACATACCATCGTCTTACATCCATTGAGCCCTGTCTACATGAACTCCTTTGCAATGCTTCTTTGTCTGCCCAAGGCTCTGTTTCTGAGAGGGTCCTCGTTCACCCTTGGCGTCAGCAAACACTAGGCTCTCACTTCAGCCTTGTCTTGACAGCTTGTGGGCATGATGCTGATGGGGGGTCTACTCCCGTCCAACAGCCACATACACTTTGCTCTGCTCTCTAGGATTCTCTCAAAAGGACTTGGGTCTGGTGGGGCAAAATATGTCTTCCCAGCAGGCAGCTCCTCCTGTCTATCATATGGCCGGGAAATAGAGTTTATCTATCTCTGGGAAAACTATGCCGAATCGGTCCCATGCCTAAGGTAAACAGAATGGTAGCTGTGGTTTACAACCCAAATGTTACATAGCGGTTGTATGCACTTGTAATTAGATAAGGGATGGAGAGTTTGTCTGTGACAGTGGGGGTGACGTAGAATGTTCCCATTTGCTGGACCAGGCTCGAGCTATTACGAGCTTCAGAAAAGCATCCCGAGGAATCTCCGTCTTCTGAGGAGATGTATGCAGAAGCTTGGTAAATTCGAGTGTTTTGTGGACCTTTAATACAGAAATATGAAAATGATCTGTGTCGTATATACCATGGAGAACTGTGGCTCCCCAAGGTAAGTGTTCCGTTGTGAGGAGTCTGCTTCAAGCAGCTAATGAAAAAGTTAACTATTCTCAGTAGGATTCCATTCCAATAAGCATGTCGCCAGGAAAAGTAATTGTTATTAAGTTACCTGTTACAGCACCTGATTATCCTAGTATGAAAGGATGGCACCTCAGTTCGGTATAGTGTGGGAAAACCTGTTAACCCTTGTAAGCATTTTTTAGTGCTTTTCTGGTATGCAGTCAGGATCTATTCTTTGCACGGATGAAGTCTTAATAGGGTTGGCGTTCCACTCCCTGTCCTCCCAGGAAACAAATAAGAGTGTGCGCCATAATATTGATGCGCCACGAGGAGGTAGCCCCTTCAACCATGTGCACCTCAATGCTGATACCTGGGTTCTGAGGCATTTGTGTGGCAACGCTCATGATTCTGATTGCCAGAGGGGGCTGGGGACTCTGCCACCCCGGCCCGGTGGAAAACAAAATCCCTGCCAGATGCCCTTCCTGCCGGCAGGATAGCATTATTGTGCCTTGGAAGTTGCCGAGGGCCATTGAGCATTGCCTAGGGCTATACATTGCATGGTGTATGCCCCAAGCTACGGTGATGATACTCACACCAGTCTTCCTTGATTGGGTGGGACTTGGGGACGAGAGTGGCCTTCAATTGCAGCAACAAGTGCTGCCCACCAAATCTCAAACCCCGATCTCGCCTAGTGTAACGGGGCTACTAATAGTGTCGTTGCAGTTATAATCAATTATGGGAAGACTGGTGTGGCGGTTTGTTCCACAACCTCTGAGCTGTCCTCGACTAGTTTGCATGGCACTACAATTCCAAAAATGGGAGCCGATAAAAAAAACTCTTCGGATCAGCTCAGAGGGTTCCCCTATTGTCTCACGATGAGCACGGCACCCTTGATATACAGAGCATTCTATCTGCAAAAGTAGTCCATAGGCACTTGGTTTCCTCCATGGTTGATCATTACAAGCCCTTAAAAAAATCTGATGCAGAATTACGTGCCCTAATTTTGTCGGAGCTCTTGTGGTGGGAAATGACTCCAGTTCCTCAATGGGATCAAAGCCACTACGGAGTTTATGATGGCTTCAGCTCTTCAGGTCCTGAGCATATAAAAACAAAATCACTTGGTCGAGGGCCCTCACGATGTTATCTATTTGCCCTTATGTTCTCTCTATTGCCCTGGTTCTTTCTGAGGGCTCAGAAGCAGGGGCTTCCCTTTAAAAAATGAACAGTTTCCCCGGTCATACGAAAACATTTTGATCAGGCGTGTGTCGCTGGATGAGTGGCCGAGTGACAGGCTCATGAGAGTGTTCGGGCTTTGTGAAACCAATGGGGCTCTAGAAATGGCTGGGAAAAGCCTTCCATTCAAGCGTTAGGGTTACTCAGCCGATGCTCAGCAACACCTGTGAAGGCTCCTCTCTCCGCCAGTTCCTCTAATTGCAGAAAGCCGCCTTTGCAGAAGGCCAATCACGGCGTATTTGCTGTGAGTAGCCTTTTGGGCTTTAGGTGGGCGCAAGGGACTCCATCGTTTCTGCCAGCTGCCTGACCTCCTCTTTTTGTTTCATCAGGTCGCCTTTGTGAAGCAGTCCATTGGAGTTTGCTCACTCTCACTTCATAACTTCCTGGAAACAAAGTTCTCCAGCCTAGCACGGACTCAGTGCCACTAGATTCCCCTGCCAGACTTGACCGCCTCTATACCTTGCCCAGCTTTCGAGATTCTCTTTGAAGTTCGTCAGCGGTCCTCTGGGGAACTAGATTCAGGCGTCTTTTTGGATCTGTCCATTCTTGTAGTGATCAGACTTTCGACCCGGATCACACACAACGTTACCATAAACTGATCTCAGCCTCCATTTTGGGGTGACCCGCACTGCCCTGAGATACCTCAGGATTAGAGCCCATGACTACCACGGGTAAGGTATTCAGTGTTGCACTAGATCGGGTCACTGGAGAGGTGGGTTGGCTCACTGATTGCACAGAGGTTTTCTGATTTTTGGCACGTGTGCTGTTCACCATTTTTAACACCAAAGTTCAGTAGAATACCACAATATGCACTATACATTCACATATACGCCTTGGGTATATACACCTGTTTAAATTACAACACAAGTTGCTTAAGCAGAGTCATGTAGTGTTCCGTGTGTATGGGTATATGTGAGTTTGTATGTGTGTGTTTGAGTATGGGTGTGTGTGTGTGTGTGTGTGTGTGTGTGTGTTGTGTGTGTGTGTGTGCACGGGAATGTATGGGTGTGTGCGTGTACGGGAGTGTATGGGTGTGTGTCTTGGTGTATGTATGTGGTCACGTCTCCAAACATATACACAAGCAGCGCAGGAAGCATCATCCACAGAGGTAAGTAAGTGGTTCTAACTCATTACATAGGCCAGTAACATCGACGAGGACTTTTACATATGAAGGTAATATTAAAGACACTGTTCAGTAGAGTAAAACTTATACATAAGAACACACAAGGGCATAATAAAAATCACCGGTTAGGAGAAAAATACGGGATGAGTGTAAAAATCACCAGCTAAGAGAAAAAAACGAGACGAGTGTAAAAATCATCAGCTAAGAAAACACGAGACGACAGTAAAAATCACCAGCTAAGAGAAAAACGGGACGGCAGTAAAAATCATAAGCTAAGAGAAAAAAAAATCGAGAAGAGTAAGAACAAACGTGTGTCGGCTGCTGGCTTAGAACGAAAAAAAAGGAATTCTTAAACAAACATGATCAATCGAAAATCAAAGAACTAAAACGTAAAGGACAAAGTGAAAGTAGCTCACAAGCAAAGCTAGTAAAAAGTACCAAAAGACAACGAATAAGAATAAACTGACAGGTGGGCCCTCTTTACTCCATAAAACAAACAAACAAAAAACAAAGGTGAAATAATCTATAGTATAAGTACCATAGAATAAAAGGGCAAGAGTATTGCAAAAAGGAGGGGAAAGGTAGAAGGAAGGACAGGGCAACAGTATATAGAGAGGGGAAACAGACGAAGATGAACAAATAAGAAGAAAGATTTGAGACTTAGCTCGGCTAGCATAAGGGAAAAGCTAAAACAATGAATATAAGTGCTAAAGATCTAGAGAGCAGAAATATGAACATAAAGGAGAAACTAGGGAAGAGAAGAAAAACAATGACAAGGAAAACTAAAACAAGACAAAAAGAAAAAGAGAGGAAGAGAAAGAGGAGAGGTAGGAGTAAAAATGTATGGAAGAGAGAGAGAGAGAAGCAAGAAGCAAGGGTGAGTGAGTGGGAGAGAGAGGGGAGGAGGAGGAAGAGGAGCAGCAAGGGTTGAGTGAGAGAGAGAGAGGAGCAGGAGCAGCAAGGGCAAGAGAGAGAGAGAGAGAGAGAGAGAGAGAGAGAGAGAGAGAGAGAAGAGAGAGAGAGAGGAGCAGCAAGGGTAAGAGAAAAGGAAGCAAGTAAGGGGGGGGGGGAAAAGGAAAAAAAAAGGAAGGGGGGGGGGAGGAGAAGGCAGGCCTAGAGGCCTCACAATGGACAGGTGAGACAGCTACTGGTGAAGGGGACTGAACAGCTAGGAATTCACCCGTTTCAGATCCCTGGTATTTGCTCCTGGGGGCGGGGCACGGATACCCCATTGCCCCCCCTTGGTGAAGTTTTTCTAAAAACCGTACCCACCAGTTCCACAAGCTCCGGAGGAACATGTCAGGATCATCCCAGTAGGGAAGAATGTAAGGGGCCCCATCCCCATTAATTGTACAGGGAAAGTGGAGTTTTTCCTAGAACGGGGCCCGGTGGATGACATTTAACTTGGGATGGATGGGGAAGGAAAACCGATTCTGCCACAGCAGGGGTCGCCCAGCCTGAAACCCTAAAGGACTAGCAGGTGCCAATGAAATCAATTTTTGGGGGTGGTCGGTTAACGGTGTAGACAGGGCTGACCAAGACTCCATATGAGTCAACAAAAGCGCTGCCCATTTCTACCAGGGGGAGCCCATCTATTGGGGGCGGTACAGGGGTTTCGGTTGGCTTGAACATTTTCACGTGAGGTGGACGCGGGTTTTTCCCCCAACCCAGTGCTGCTTGTGGTAAAAATGTACCCTTAGAATTTCCGCCCAGGGGTTTTTGGCTACAGGGGTTTAAGGCCTAGGACCATTCGTCACGAATGCCGCTGGGGGGGCCCCAAAATTGAGCCATCCTTCCACAGGATTGATTGATTGTATTTAAAATTATTTTGCCCGTCAACAGCTAAGGTATTAGGGGCGAATACCTTTTTAAACAGAAATTTTAAAAATTTAAACTTTAAAAATCATAATAGAATCTTATAAAAAACAATAAAAAAATAAAAATAAAAGATAAAATTATATCAAAATTTTATAAAATATTGAAACATTATGCAATTAAATTTTATTAAAAAATATTAGTCTCCCGGGAAAACTAATAAGACCTCATGTCACAATCCTCCCCAATACATTTTCAGTGTAATGGGGGACAAGTAATACGTCTTTGGTCTGAGAATGTTGAATCTTTCCATACATGTGCGATTTTTAAGGGTCTTGGATCCCCAAAAGTCCCCGTTTTTTACCCATCATCGGCCCATGATCAGTTTTGTGTGCCCAATTTTAGCTTTGAAAGCAACTCCATTTTTGGGTGGGAGGGATGCTAGCCCAAATGAAAAAGGTCATTTTAATCCCGCAGTTTTTTTTGAGATAGCCTAAAATTTTTCCCCCTTTTTCCCGAAGACAACCCTGATGCTGGGTTTTCAGGTCGGTGTTGGGAGGAAAACGAGCTTTAAAAAGGCTGAGCGGCAGCGCCTTAGCCTTCTGATACCCGTCTTCCCACTGTCCCAAAAGCGATGGCACCCAACACAGATTTATCTTTTTACGTGTGACATCAGGAAGCCCAATTTTAAAACCTCCCTCATACTGGATGTGATGAGTTAAGCTTTTGTTTGCTTGCAAGGCATCGAGAGTCACAATATTCAAAGAAGGTTATAAGATTCTAGCCCCTTTTAACTGCGGCAAGGATGATGAAAACCTGCGTGAGACGAGGGCTAGGAAAGACTCCCAGATGAGTTTCCTTCTGCTCATGCTGCAAAGCCCAACCTTTTGCAGATTTCAAACCCATCTGATATATTGCGCCCGATCCTTGGGACTTAGAAAGTGCTAAAGAAATCTCTCCTCTGATTTTGGGCTTCGATCTCCCCCCTTTCCCCAATTCCGACCAAATCCAGCTCCCTTTATTAGTCAAGGGGGAATTGGGAATTTCCAACAGGCAAACCTTAGTGAGACTTAAATTAATTTTTCTACAAGATTCCTATTCTCCTCCCAAGGATCGGCTATCCTCAAGGGGGTTAAAAACCCAAATTTGGATGTAGGAGATCCGGAACCCTTTTTGAGTCTCTATAGAAATCAGGTTCAGTAGCCGGGGTGTAATGAAAGGGGTTTGGTTCTCCCTCTCAGCATACGGGGACTCCACAGGGAAGACCTGAAAGCCCCAGTAAGATTCTAGGCTTCTTTATGAACCCGACCCCAAATCCGGGGGAACAGGGGATTTGCAGTGAAAAGTTTCACACCATAGCAATTATAGAAAAGCCTCGGTAAAGCCGGGAAGCGTTGTGCGGTCTGCACCCCAAGATAAATTGAAAAAACCCGCAAAATACTAAGTGTTTTTGTAGCCTTCACTTTAACTTTTTGATGTGAGGCCCCCAGTAAGTTTAGTCAAAAATTAGCCCCAAGTATTTAAACCCTCTGGAAAAATTGCAGTGGGTTTGTCCCTAAATGGGGGGGAAAGGGAGGGAACTTTCCTCGTTGGGAAAATGTACAGCATGGTTTGTTGAAAAAAATTAAACCCCATGATATGTTGCACAGTAAAACTGATTTATTGCAGCTGCATGGTCCTTCCCACATCAGAAGCTTCCTCCTGAGCAGTACAGGAAAAGTCATCCACATACAGAACATGAGCCCGCATTTGGAAACCTTTTAAGTCTTTTATAGAATGGAAAAAACAGGGTCACACTAAACACTCCCTTGGGGACCCTTCCAGTGGTTTCCAGGTTAGAGAAACTGTTTCCCACCAAAACTCTAAATTTCTGTCAGAAAGGGGAAGCTTTGTATAAAGGTAGGAAATGCTCCTTTTAAACCAATGTCATAAAGTTATGAGTACCCCATGTTTCCAAGTAGTATCATACCCTTTTTCAAGGTCAAAGAAGACTGTAACTGGACGTGGTGCAAAGGGAAATTTCGTATCAGTTTCCATCCTCAAAAGTGCATCTGTGGTCGATCCAATTTTCAAAACCCAAATTTTGATAGGGGGGTCAGCACGTTTTCCTTTTCTCACCCCAATGTCAACCTGAAGTTTACCTTTTTCTCCATCAGCCAGCTAAAAACTGGTAGAGAAATTGGTCGAAATTTTCCTGGTGGGGAAGCATTTTTGCCAGGTTTAGGAACGGGAATATTTAAGCCTCTTTCCCATGTGGTGGCACTGTGCCCCCCTAAGATCCTATTGAAAAAGTAAAACGGGAAAAAATTCTGGGAACTCCCGGTAAGTGAGTATCTTTTGATAGGAAATCGTCATTCCTGGGGAGTTTACGGCAGAGCTGCAAAGCAGAGTCCATCTCCTTGCGCAAAAATGGCAAGTTGTATGGAAGTTCTGCTGCATTCCTACTGAAGAACGACACTGGGGTTGTTCCGTTCAGCACAAAGAGTGGAGAATCGAGCAGGGTAAGATGCCCAGAGGAGTTTCCTGCCAGGATTAGTGTCATTAGCAATATCTTTTTGTCTGTGATGATTATGATCTACTTCGAGCAGGGGATGTGCTTTTCCAGCAATTTTTCGCCCCTTTTTCCCACCCATGCTAAGGGGCCCCAGAGTTAACGAGGAGACATACTGTCCTCCACAACGTCCGTCTAGCCCCCTTTTAGCACCGCCGGGCCCTTTGGCCGGGTCTTTTGTAACGATCAAGGTTACAATGGGGGCGTCGTTCAATGCCTTAATCCTTGCTCTGAAGCTTGTGGCATTCATCAGACCACCATGGTACTGGAGGTCGACGGTATTTCCCGCTAATTTTTGGGAATGGAGCTTCTCCCTCAAGGTAAATTTCGCGATGTGAATGATTAAAAGCATCTTGAACACACGGGAAATCATACAGATCCTGCAAAAATGCAGTTGATCAAAAAAGATTCCACTGCATGTTCAAGTCCCATCTCTGCCTCCTTTGATGGAATACATTCACCTCCCCCAAAATTATGGAAAATGGTCGCTTCATGTGCTTCCTGACCTGCGTGAAGTTCAACTGTGAATCAGGTGAACCTTTTGAAGGTCTATATTGGAGAATGTCCTTTTGAACTTGGAATGTGTGGGAGTGTCACGTTCAATAAAACTGCCTCTGCTCTTTAAGAACAAGGACTCCAAGGCCCTTCCTCGAGGGTTGCACAAAGGTTCCCAGGGGGATGCCGACCATTGAAATCTCCAAAGAGTAGAAATGGATGTGGAACTGCCCAAGTAGATTTCCAAATAAATTTATGTTGAGATTGTGGGGGGAAGGTAGTGGTCAACAGTGAAGGTGTGTCAAGCCTATTCTAAGCCCCCCCTCAGGTTGTTGCAGGTGGATGGCCGGGAAGGGGAAAAACAAGATGTACCATTACGCTACTCCCCATGAGGTCCTTGCAAGGTTCCAAAAAATGGGCTTGAACTTGAAACCTCTCGGAAAATGGGACGATTTTCCCTGGTATAATCTTTTTTTTTGTGGGCATACCAAAAGGGGGTTCCCAGAAGCTTTTCAGATGTTGCAGTTTTCCATTTTGCATGAACCCCTGACATTTCCCATTGGTTTAGGGTATCAGTTCTTTGATTATTTTTCTAAGGTTTTTGGCAGCCCCTTGGTCAAGGTTTGCCCGCACCTTTGGCTGCCCCTTCCAGGATCTGGGAGACTTTTTTAAGGGTTTGTTTACCTGTGGAATAGTTTCCAAGGTTTCCCTTGGACAGGTTCAGGTTTTCTTTCCCTAGGCAAAGGACGGACCTGAGCCTTTGCTTCAGGGGCATTTGCTAGCAGCGGAGGGCCCTGTGGATTTTGTTGCAGCTGGAGTTTTGGGAAAAGGTTAGGTTTCCCTTTGCCTGGGAAAAAGGGGGGCCCTGGCTTTTTTTCAGGAGCTTTCTGCCTAAGAGATGCCTGGGATGTGGGGGCCCCAGTGGAGCTGTCCCCTTTGAGGCCTCTGGAGCCTTGCCTATGGCCCAAAGCCCTTTACTTTGGGAGGAGGAGTCTCCTCAATAGACCCCTCATCCACCCTTTTTTGGTGGAAAAAACCACAGAGGCAGTGTCAGAAATTTGGGAGGGGTTTTGAGGAAGTGGCAAAGAGTGGTGCGTAAGAAGCTTTGGAGGGAAAGGGGTTTTGGTGGGAAGGAGGATGGCTAAAACGAACCCCAAGGGACCTAGGCTGTAAAACAGCATAGGGGCCCGGTGCTTTCCCCTCTGGAAAACTAACTTTTTTTTTTGCCCCTTATTACCAAAAACCCCTTTTTAAAATTTTGTACCTTTTACATTGTTTAAAGAAGTTTCATGAGCTTCTTTGCAGGGAAAACAGCATAGGACCTGGACAGTTGTCTCTCCTTGAGACAATTTGTCCACATTTTTACACATACTTTTGGTGCCTTTTCTTTAAAATGGCGGGTTTGGCCCCCATCCCCAAAAACCTGGCATGGAAGCCCCCGCATAGTGTTGGGCACTATGGCTTTACCTTGGGGTGGCCAATAACTAACCGATTCTGGAAGGCAAATGTGTTAAAGTTAAAGAAGAGTGGTGTCGCCCTTTCCAAACCATCAACTTTTTTCCTAAAAGTTTTACTGCCACACATTGAAATTCTCAGTTCCTCTAACAGTTCCCTAGAAACCTCATCAGGTCTCGGAAAAGACAATTCCCTTACACTGATGAGGGTTTTTGTGAGGAGAGCATGAAACTTGACCCCCGGAATGTTACATTTTTGCACGCAGAGGGTCACTCTCGTCTGGGACGAAACCAAAAACTATCAGGCTAATCTCGCTGTGGGGGATACGAGGATCACGTTGACATATTCAATATTTTTGATGAAACTCAAAGATGAAAGTCCATGTTTGAACACCATCAATGGTCTTCATACCAGGTACTTACTATATGAAATGCTTTCATATTTATAGGTAAGATTTCCCTTAGGGATGGGGGAATTTTTCCCCTTCTTCCTGGTTTGGGAGCCGGGAACCTTTACGTTCCCATTCTTGCCCTTTGGAAAAAAAAAGGTTCAGATGACAACGGTGATTTCCGAGAGAAGGTCGGGGGATTCCCACAGGTCGTAGGGAGAGAGCAGATCTTTGTAAATTTGAGTACCATACAAATTTGAATTCTTCATTTCCTCACCCCCAACCCCCCATGGAAGTCCAACGAAGGGAAGCTATAGTTGGGTTAAAAATCTCCCAACACCAAGGGGAATGGGGAAATATACGCAGAAAACTTCACAGTAGATGCAGTCGCGGGACCTATCGCTACCGACGAATAGTGCCATGTTTGCCCCTAGCCATTTTTGACCAGCCATTGACTCCCCGGGCCTTGATCAACCCCACCGCAAACCAGAATAAAGGACCAAAGGGGTGTGTTGCTGTGCAGGGCGCAGGTGCAGCATCACTCAACCTCCAGGACTTGTCTCCGGAATATGGGACCCACGCAGGGAAAACCCCAACGTGGGGAGTTCTCCTAGTCCAAGAGGGAATGAACCGGGGGTGGGACACATCCTTAAGGCCTTGGTGCCCCGGGAAGCTTTTAGTCTCATCCCACATGGTGACCCCTCAGTAGGGTAGCCCTCGGGGGTCTGGCTCCCCAGATCATTGGGCCCTAAGCCCCCCCCCCGCGGCCAAGCGGCTTCCGTGAGGGGGGCCATCCACAGGACCCCATGTACATCTGGTGGGGAATGTTTCCCCCAACACAGAGTCCTAGACAGAGGCATGAAGAGAAGCCGACCCCCGAAGCCACCCAGTTAACCCCTCGTGGAAGGGCGCTCCCTACCCCCATCTTTGCTATGCAAGCATATCTAAGTTTGGGGGGTGTTGCCACCCCCAAAAACTACCCGGGACCAAGCTGAAGCTACCCTGGAGCTGGCAAGCACAGGGTGTTCAGCACAAACCCGGGCATTTTTGAAAACCTTGCGGCATCCCATGTGGATGTATGGTGCAAGCCGGGTTGCAAGTTTATCGGGAAACCCAGCCCAGCTCCTGATCCGCTGGATGCCTGGGAAGCTGCATCTCCCCCAAAAAAAAAAAAATACCTCATCACGTCATGATTAGGGGGAATGATCTGATACAGGGGTTGAACTGGCCATGACTGGAATTGTTTGATTTTTTAAAATGTCTGCGCGACAACAGCTAAGGTCTTAGCGGCGAAAAACCTTGTTAGAAGAAAATTAGAATATCTAAAATTTAAAAAACTATTAATAAAAAACAAAAAATTTTAAAAATAAAAGCATAAATATTATGCTCAAAGTTTTAAAATTTTATTGCATAAATTTATGCATAATTAATTTTATTGAAAATATAGCCTCCCTAAAGGGAAAAAATAAGACCCTCATGCACATCCTCCCCCCAAAAATTTTTCAGGTAATGGGGGAGACAAATAATACGCTTTTGGGTGTGAGAAAAGTTTCCCCCATCTTTCCATAAAATTTCGACCCTTTATGGCTCTTTTCATCCCTCCAAAGGCTTCATTTTAGCCCTCATCGGGGCCATGAGTCGCTCATGTGCCCTTTTTAATCTTTTTAATAAAACTTCCCTTTGGGGTTTGGGATGGATGCTGGTAAAAACCCAAATGCCAGATCATCCTAATCTTCACAGTTTGTTTTAGAGGTTGCCCCCCATTGTTCCCCCCTTATCACCCTTGCTGGTTCAGGTCGGTGTGGGGAGAGGAAAAAAGAGCATCACAAAGGGGAGTGGGAGCTCCTTGGCCTTTTGATCAGCTCGCTCATTCCCCCGATACCAACAGGCTGGCACCCAAAATAGATTATCTTTTATGGTTGCATCAATGCAAGCCAATCTTGAACTCCCTCACTAGGATTGAGAGTTTAAAAATTGATTTCTTTTAAGGCATCGAGAGTCACAAAAAATCACAACAGAAGGGTCCTTAAAATTCAGTTCTTAACTGCTGAAGGATGGGATGGAATCTCATGAAGAGGGCTGCTAGAGAAAGACTGCCCGATGCAGTAATCTTCGCTCACGCTGCAAAACCCACCCATTTTTAGATTTGAACCCCTGTATATATTGTTGATCCTTGGTACTTAGAAATGTGCGAAGAATCTCTCTCTGATTCTGCTTCAGATCTCTCCCCCTTTCCCCAATTTCCCACCAAATCCAGCTCGACTTGATTTTGTCCCCAAAAGGGGGGAATGGGGAATCCCAAAAGCCCAAACCCTTAGTGAGACTTAAATTTAAACTCTTCCCCAAAATTCCTCATTTCCTACCCTAGGATCGGGTATCCTCAAGGGGGTTTAAAAATAAACTGGATGTAGGGATCTGAAATCCTTGTAGTCTCGTGTAGTTTAAACCCGGTTAGTAGTCCAGGTGTAATGTAAAAGGGATTCTCCATCAAGCATACAGGACTTACAGGTGAAGATTGAAAGCCCCAGTACAGATTTTTGAGAGTTATTATGAAATGAATTGGGAAAAGCGGGGTTTCAGAGAAAGGCTTTTTACGAATAAACGCCGTAAAGCCGAAAAAAGCGTTGTGCGGTCTGCCCCCCAAAATAAATGTGAAAAAAACCCAAAAAATACAAATGCTTTTGTGCCTTCACTTTTTTAAATGTTTGATGTGAGGAAACCCCGTAACCTTGGTCATAAATAAGACCAAGTACTTCACCTTTGGACAAATTGCAGTGGGTTTTCTCCCAAAAGAGGGAAAGGGTGGAACTTTCCCGTTGTGGAAAGTATAGCCATGGGCTTTCTTGGAGAAAATTTGAACCCCTGATATGTTGTCCATGTACAGCCTGATTTTGCAGTTTGCATGGGAACTTCTCCTGAGCAGTACAGTGTAAAGTCATCCACCTACAGATTACATGAGACAGAACTTGGAACGACCTTTACAATGCATTTATAGCAATGGCAAACAGGGTCACATTAAAACACCCCTTGTGGGACCCCTTAGCGATTTCCAGGTTTAGAGAAATGTTTCCCCCCCGAACTTTTTAAAAATTCCCGTTTGCAAGGAAGTTTTGTATGAAGGTAGGAATGCTCCTCTTAAACCCAATGTCATACAATTCTTGAGTATGCCATGTTCCAAGTAGTAATAAGCCTTTTCAAAGGGTTAAAGAAAAACGCTAACATTGACGTCGCGGTGCGAAGGGGAATTCTGTTAGCATTTCATCCCTTTCAAGTGCACTGTGGTCGTTCAATTTTAAAAAAACCCCTATTTATATGGAGTCAGCACTTTTCCTTTTTTGCAGCCCTTCAACTGAAGTTACCATTTTTCTCCATCAGCTTGCAGCTGCAATGGTAAAAAATTGGTCTGAATTTTCCTGGTGTGGAAGATCTTTGCCAGGTTTAGGGACAGGAAAGATTATAGACTCTTCATTGGATGGGACTGACCCCCCCTAATATCCTATTGAATAGGTCCAAAATAACTTTGGGGCTCTTGGTAAGGAGAAACATTGGTATGAAAACGTCACTTCCTGGGGCAGTCTTATGCAGAGCTGCAAAGCAGAGTCCATCTCCCTTTCGCAAAAAGGCAAGTTGTAGGGAAATTTTGCTGCCCCGTTACGAAGAACGCACTGGGGCGTTCCTGTTCAGCCCCAAAAAGTGGAGAAGGGGCAGTGTAAGATGTCCAGAGATCCCTACCAGGATTTGCTAGTCATAGAACATCTTTTTTATCTGTGATTATGCCATCAATCTTCAAAGCAGGTGGTGAAAGTGATGTGCTCTTTCCAGCGACTTACGCACCTTTTTCCCCTACCCCTGCTAAGGGGGTCCTGGTTAATCAAAGGGGAATTGCTCCCTGAGTCCGTTAGCCTCCTTTAGCATCGCCTGGCCTTTGGGGGCGGGTCTTTTTTTAATGGATCAAGGTTACATCAGGGGCGTCGTTTCAAATTCCTTAATGCAGTTTTTTTGCTCTGACAGCTTGTTGGCCCCTTATCAGACCACCTGGGACCGGAGGGGTCGACGGTAATGCCCGTACTTTTGGGGGAAGGAGTTCTCTGCAAGGTGAATTTGTGATGTGAAAATGATTTAAAAGATCTTGAACACTTGGAAACATTTAAGATCCCCGCAATACTGCAGTTTATCTAAAAAAATTTTAGTCCCGCTGTTCAAGCCCATCTCTGACTCCCTTTACCGGGAATACCATTCACCTCCTCAAAAGTATTGGAAAAGGTCGCTTCCCTGTAAGTTTCCATAAAATGCAGTGAAATCCATCTTTAATAGGGAGACAATTGACAGGTTTTTATTTGGGGAAGTCCATTTGAATTTTGGAAAATTGTTTTTGGGGTGTCATGTTCAAAAAAACTCATTACTCTTAGGGGCAAGGATCCAAGGCCCCCTCGAGGGTTCAAAAGTGTCCCCAGAGGGATGCCGACATTTAAATCTCCCCAAAAGTAGAAAGGATGTGGCAAAAGGCCCCCAAATAGATTTCAAATCATTTTTGTTTAGATTATGTGGAGGACGGTGATGAGCAAAAGTGTAAGGTCGTGTCAAGCCCATTCTCACACCTTTACCTGCGGTTTTTTTTCTGCAGGTGGGGGGCCTGGAAAAAGGAATACCGACTACCCCTTATGCTACTCCTCCATGAGGTCCCTTGTCAAAGGTCCCCCAAAAGGGCTGAATTTTGGGAAACCTCTCAGGGGAAAACGGTTGATTTCCCGGCATAAACTCTTTTAGGATACAAAAACTGGGTTATATGAAACTATAGATGTTGCAATTCTTCCCATTTTGCATGAATTCCCTGACAGTTCCCTGGATTATGGTATCCAGTTTTTAAATATTTTTTATAAGGTGTTTTGGCACACCTGTGGTCAAGGGTTTGCTTAACCTTTAGGCTGTCCTTTCAGGATCTTGGGAGAGTCTTTTTAGGGTTTTTTTTACCGTGGAATAGTTTCCACAGGCTTTTTTTGACCGGCTCAGGATTTCTTTTCCCTGGGCAAAGAACGGACCCGAGCCTTTCTTCAGGGGCATCGCTAGCAGCGGAAAAGGGCCCCCCTGATGTGGTGGCAGCTGGAGCTGTCACCGTTCAGACCCTGGAGCCCTTCCTGACGGCCCCCCAAAGATCCAAATTTTAAAAGAGTCTTTGAAAAGACTCAGATTCCTTTGCCCGGGCAAAGGGCTAAACCCCAGCCCTTTTCTTTAGGGGCATTCTGCCCAGCAGCGGAGGCCTTTTGGGGTATGGGGGAGCTGGGGGTGTCACCCTTGAGGCCTTGGGCCTCACCCGATGGGGCCCCAAAAACCTTACTTTGGGAGGAGGAGTCCCTCAAAAGACCCCTAATCCTACTCCATTTCTGGTGCAATTCCCGAGGGAGTTTCAGCAATTGGGGAAAAGGTTTTAAAAGAAAGGGGCAAGTGTGTGGTGAAGAAGCATTGGAGGGGAAGGGTTGGTGGGAAGGGGGGTGAGCCAGAACCCAAACAAAGGATTTGCCTGGCTGTGCAAACAGCACACGGGCACGTCGCTTTGCATCTGGAAAACTAACTTTCCCTTTTCTCCTTAAACCCAATATTTTTCTCAAATTTTACCCTTTTTCACGCTTTGAAGAAACTTTATGAGCTTCTTGCATTGATAACAGCATATTTGGGCCGGACAGTTGTCTCTTTTGTGACCTGTTGTACCACACTTTACAATATTTTGTTGTCCATTTTCCCTTAAAAGGCAAGAGTTGGGTCCTGCCATAACCCTGGCAGGGAAGACCGATAGGGTTGGGCCTTTGGCCCCCGGAGTTGCATAGCGCTGCAGACGGTCACTCCATCTGGTGAGAAACCTCAACTATCAGGCTACCATTCGCTGTGGGGTGAGGAGGATCACGTTTTATACCTCAACGATTTTCCTATGTACTTCAAAATATCAAAATCCTGATTTATACCCATCAAGGTCTTCATACTAGGTATTACTATAAAAAATACTCTCATATTACAGGTAAGATTTTTTGGTGGATTTTAGGAGGATTTTCCCCTTTTTTACATGGTTTGGGAGCCCCGGGAACCCCTTCGATCCCATTCTTGCTTTTAAGCGGAAAGGCTCCAGAGTGAAGTGAGTTCAGAGGGAATGGGGCGGGGATTGCGTAGGTCATCGGGAGGAGCTGATCTTTTTAAATTTGTAGACATACAAATTTGATTCTTCATTTTCCCACCCCCCCCCCACCCTGGAGCCAACGAGGGGAAGCTTAGTTGGGCTCAAAATCTCCCAACAGACACAGGGGTAATGAGGAAAAATTTTCCCCCTATTACAGTATGATGGCGTCACGGGACATGCGCTGCCGACTGAATAATGTCGTTGACCCAGCCCCTATTTTTTACCCAAACCCATTGACTTGACCCGGGGTGATCAAGAACCCGTCTAACCAGAATAAAGGACCAAAAAGGTGTGTTGCAGCTGCAGGGCACAGGTGCAGCTCGTTTTTAATTCCCGGGTCCTGTCTCCTGGAAAACGGATACGCAAAACATGTGGGAGATTCCCCGGGCCCAAAGATGGAATGAACCGGGGGGGGTACCATCCCCTTCATAGGCCTTGGTGCACCGGAAACCATTTTTTTCATCCCTCCTGGTGACCCCCCAGTATGGGTAGCCCTCGGTTGGCTCACCCTATCATTGGGACCCTCAAGCCCCCCCCCCCGCGGCAAGGCTTTCCGTTTGGGGGGGCCAGACTGGGAGAAGGAGATGGGGGGCAATCAACGCTACAGGATATGTCGAGTGTGATGGACCCGGGGGTTTTCGGTACAGGTGCAATTATTGAGGAGGGGGCCCATATTGTGTCAATGAGGGGAGCCCCGAGGCCCCGGGCTAGGCCCCAGCTTCGTCCCCGAAATTGGGCGTGGTGGCAATACAGCTGTAGACAAGTCAGTGGTTTTAAAAGTAGGGGGTTTGCAACTGCGATATATGAAGGGCTCTTTAAACGCCCAATCAGCAACGGGCTTTGGGCACCACAGGGGTCAACTACAGGCACTAGTGGAGGCGGGCAGACGCGCCTGGATTCCTCGCGCAGGCCCCGGATAGTCGAAATGGTATAGCTTTTGGTAGAGGTTGGGAAAATCCCCTATGTAGCATTGGAAGGTGTGGGGGTTGGCCTTTCAAGAAGTTTTCCAATGCTAGCATCTAAGCCGGGATTTTTCATTTCTTCTGGCCGCCATATGGGCCAGCTGGTCCCCCCTACCAGCGCTCCCAATCGGTCCATGAGCGTGCTTCCAGTTGGGCAGTTGCCTTTCCCGCTGTTCAAGGTCACAGCTGCAGCAGCCCCAGAATCAGACTGTGCCCCCTCAAAGGGCCCTAGCACTCTGAGAGGTGCCAACCCTTTGGGGTTGGTCCAAGGGTAATTCGTCTGAGGGCGCATTTTCTGGGGTCGGTGGCGAAACCCCGGCTGGACGTTTGTTTCCCCGGGCATGCCCCCGCAGTACCGTGATCCGTGAGGCAGTGGGTGCGTGCCCGCAGTCTATACGGTACAGACCCCCAACCCCACGTCACACTAAAAAAATTTTCACCCCTTTTGGTCGAGACACACAGGCGGACACATTTTTTATTTCAAATTATTCTTTACCCATAGGTGAGCACCACAAAAAGTAAAGCATAAAAAAATCACAAACCCGGGCCAATGGTAATAAAAAAATAAAAAATACAAGGGGGGAAAAAAGGAAAAAAAGTGAAAAGAAAGTAAAAAAAAAAAAGCACAGAGGGTACTGGCCAAGAGACCAAAAACAAAATAAAATGAAAAAAGAAAAACCCTAAAATACAATGTATTTACGCCGTGATATTTTTCCGGCACCGGCCCTAAAATCTCGGCTTTTCACCCGGAACATTTTTTTAAGAAAAAGTCCTTTGGACATTTAGGGGGGGAGTTTTTGAAGTGGAAGTTATAGATTTTTATGAAAACTTTTTAAAAATAGGCCAAATTTGTGCTTTGAAGTTTATTTTACTCAATCTAGCTTTTTAAAAGAAATTAAAATATGCAGGGGGCACAAACTCTCAAAGGGCCTAAAAAAGTTTATAAGCGCGTTAAAAAAACATTTATCATGGACGTTATGAAGAGGGAGCCCAAACCCAAAGGAGTTATTCTAAAAAAAAATCGATTTAGAGTTTTCCCCAATGGTAGGATTATAACAAAGTTTCAAAAAAAAAATTAAAGTGAAAAATGCAGCTTTAACCCGGGGCTTTGGGAATAGTTTTGCGGGAAAAAAGCCTAAAGCACAGGGGGAAAAAAGCCGGAAAAATCTCCAGAAGCACTAGATTGGAATAAATTTGCGTGAAATAGTTAAGACACAGTTTTTGCATTTGCGCAAGGGCGAGGGGTATGTTTGTTTAATCTTTTACATAAAATTTTGCGAAAGGACTTTCTTGAAATTTAATTAGACTATCTTGAAGCATCAAAATTTTAAATTCGTTTCCCCAAATCTAAAAAAGACCATCCTCATCATTTTCCCCACGAATGCTGCTAAAAAAGGAATGGGGCCAAAGCGATAAGCGCATGCGTTCCGAATGAATAGCCCAGAGTTATAGAATGGTCCGGAACAATACCCCCGGCGAAATTTTAAAGGCCTCAAAAAATATTAAACACAATGAGAGTACCGAAAAAATTTTTTGTTTAAAAATTGAAAGAAGATAAAAAACCCATAAAAAAAACAGGCAGCAAAAACCGCAAAACAATAAAAAATAGGGAAAAATTTTTTAAAATTGAAAAAAACTGGACCCATGAAAAAAAATTTAAAAAAAACTAAAACAAGAGCAAAATCTGCTAAAAAAGTAAAAGATATGAAAATTTAAAAGTAAAGTTGAAAAAACTAGAACCATGAAATTTTTATTAAAAAAAGAAAAAAATACTAAACAGGCAGCAAAAGTGCTAAAACAGTAAAAGACGCTATAAAAAATTTAAAACAAAACTGAAAAATACTAAAAAAATATAAACAAGAGACGCGGGCGGGGGATAAACAAAACCCCACTATCCCCACGCTTGCCACACGAATTGTAGAGGGGAGTGCAGCATTTTGCCACACCCCTTCTACAGGAGTGCGGTTTTCCCCGGGGTTCGTGAATTACAGGTATGAGAATGGGGGGGGAAACAGGGGCAAAGTACCTCCTAGATACAGGAGTTAATAGGCCAAACTATTTTTCACGTCATTATTTCTGTCAACTAGGTCAAAATCACGGTGAACATTCACAGAAAAGTTTCAGAAATGAACAGAAAAAAAAACACCCGATAACATGAAAACAAGAGTTTTTCAGCCCCTTCAACTCCTGACACCGAGGTTTCCGCCAAATGCTGTCGGTGGGGACCACTGCAAGGGGGGCCACCATCCAAATTGTGAAGGGGGGTTGGGGGGGGTGAACTTCTCGGACCCCGAAATTTTATTATATGTTCTCTTGGACGTGGGGCGTTAGAAAAGAACAAAGGGGATGCCGAGGGGGTCAGCAAGCACATTTAAATGAAGAAACCACCCATTTGCATAAGTGAATCCCCGAATCCCGGGGGCGTTCTTTTACTAAGTAGGGGTCATACTACATTAAATTTTTGAAATAATATGAATTATACAAAAAAAATTTGTTTTTGTGGGTGATGGTATTGATTTTTTTTTGTTTCAATCACAGTGGAAGAAAAAACATAGCAGCTACAATTAGTGAAGGAATTTGGGAAATGAAGAGTTAGACAGACCCTGGAAAAAAGGGTAAGGGAAAATCAATATGAGAACACCCGGAAAATCCAGGTTTTGTGTGATATTTAGTGCGAAAAATATCAGTTTTCAGGTTGTGAAGGAGTATTGGGTTAAACCTCTATTTTTTTGATTGCACCACAGAAAAAATAGTGCTCCATGATTAACGAATGAAAAAAATCGACCCCGACGTAAGTCGAAATTGTAAATGAAAACCCAAAAATTTTTCAGCGAAAGGGGTAAGTGGTGGGAGTAGGAAGGCAGTCTGTGCGCTTGGACAATTCTCCCAGGGGGGAAAATTTGGGTTTAAATGCCCTCAAAGAGGATATAACACTGACATCATAGGCAGAAGAGAATTTATAAGTTTTGTTGGGAGCATGGTTTATATATCTATATATAACATAGGGTTTAAACTTTCCCCCCAAAAATTTCCCTTTAAATTAAGCCCTCCCTAAAGACCTACGGCCCTAATTTTATGGAAGGCCGCGATTAGACGTACTTTATGAAAACTGGCCCCCCCAGTAGATGTAATAGAAGCCAATCGCTTTTATGGGGTCTGCCCAGGAATGGGGCACGTGGGTGTGTGAACGACACGTGAGATGGGTTGGGGGGTTTTAATAAAAGGTATTTTGCTGTGGTTTATTTTTAAAGGTAGATACAAACCCCCCAAGAACCCCCGTTCCCCGGGCCAAGGACGAGGGGGGGAGGGACCCTGTTGGGGTTGGCCTGTTTCCCTGTCTCTTCCTTTTCCCTTTTTTACGGCGGGTTCCTTCGAGGGCGGATGTTTCTTCCCTGCGAAAAGAAAAGCCGGGCGGGCATCGGGTCCCACCCAAGGAGAAAAAGGGACCTGTTGGGGGCAGAGGGTGGAGGTACCACGGTCTTGGCTTTTTATTGTTTAAAACGTCAGCCACGCACAAGGTGAAGTCGTTGAGCACTTGAAAAAATGCATTAGCGCATAGAGATACCCGGTTTGTTCGGGAGTACGATGTCAGGCAATTGAGGTCGCAAGGTACGCGTGCCCAAGGTAGAGGGTTGGGAGGTTCGACTGAGGCAGATTTAGTACAAGGATGAAATGAAAAGGTATAGGCCAGTAAAAGAGTAAGGATTGGGATAATAATGTGTTTTTCAATACCACTATGTTGCAAGAGAAAATGAGGCCAATAAGAAAATTTTTCACAAGGGGAAATAAAAAGTGGCAAGTGAGCGTTTTTACTTTGGGTTGTTGGGTAACTTTTTCAGTAAAGTACCCCATACTGAAGAGAAAAATTAATTTGGGCAAAAATTCAAAATTTTTTTTTTTAAAAAGGGAAGGTTTTTTTATTCGGCAAAAGGAAGCGGGGAGAAACTTACTTTAAAAA
>NC_051391.1:23455055-23487555 GCF_015228065.2 Penaeus monodon | reverse complement strand
TAAGTCAAAAGTTTTCGTTTGCAGCATAATCATGTGAAGGGGGAAGCAGCAGGATTTGGGTCTAATTACACAGGTCATTGATGCCATTCCAGTCACACTGTATGCACCAGCCAGTGTTGGCGGTATGCCCAGCTGTCATTCTTTTTAGTCTTTGTGTTTGCTAAAGGCAAGTGATCAGGAGCAGATCTCCCTTCTCTTTCCACCGGGGTCGTTGTCTCGTGCGCACTGGCCCATGGGCAGGGAGGAGTGTGAAGCTCGAGGCCCTCCCCTTCGCTTTCTCAACCCCCCCCCCTCCTTTTTGTTTTGTTTTTTTCCTTGCCCCCACCCTCCCACCTCCCCCCCCCTCCGCCCCCACACCCACCCCCCCCCCCCCCGCTCCCCCCCCCCCTCGTAGTTGGGTGGCCTGTTGCTCTCTCGGTTGCGGCGCCTTTCCTCCCTTCTCGCTGCCCTCGAGCCTCCCTCTCTACACGTCAACCCCTTGCTGCTCTTCACTGGGAGGCCACCCTCCGCCCAGTGTTTCTCTGTACGTGGTTTCCATCATCACGCAATGCCCAGCCTCGCGCGGCGCGTCGCTACTGCCCCCCCTCCCCCCCCGTCCGGGCCTCGGCTCTCTCTGCTTCTTCTCTCTCTCTTCGCGCTCTCTCTTCTCTCTATCTCCTCTCGCTCTCTTTTACCCTTGCGCTTCAGCGCCTCCGCGACTCTCTGTCTCGCTCTCGGCCTTTTACCTGGCGCGGCTCCGCTCCGCCTCGTGCCCCTTCGCTCCCACTCACTCACCCCTTAACTTCTCGCCTTCTCCCCCCCCTCTCCGCCCTCCCCCACTCCCCCTATACATTCCTCCTCCTCCCCCCTCCCGCTTCTCTATCTCTCTCTCTCTCTCTCTCTCTCTCTCTCTCTCTCTCTCTCTCTCTCTCTCTCTCCATACTGACTCTCCGTCTTCACTTCTATACAGTTTTACTCTACCTCTCCTCTTTCTCTCCTCTCTTTTCCTTTTGTCTTGATTTTAGTTCTCCCTCCGTAATTGTTTTCATTCTCTTCTCTAGTTTTCTCCTTCTGTCAATTTCTGCTCTCAGACTCTAGCACTATATTATGGTTTTAGCTTTTCCCTTAGGATAGCCTAGTAAGTCTCAAAGCTTTCGTTTTATTTGTTAATCGTGTCTGTTTTACCTCGCCTTTCTATACACGTTGGCCCTATCCTACTTTACACCTTCCCACCCCCCCTTTTTTTGGCAATCTTCTTGCCTTTATTCTCTGGTTGCTTATACTATAGGATCTACCCTTCACGGTGCGACCCTCATCTAGATCTACCCTCACTATGCTAGCCTTCTCTTGCCTATACTTATATCTATCTTGCCATCAATCCGAATCTCTCCCTACCTTTACTATCCAATTCCTTATTTCTACGTCCATATACCCTAATGAACCCTTAACCTTTATCCTGACTATCCCTGGCCACGGGAATTCGTATGATCACTGGAGGAGCCACAGCAAAGGATCGCCTGTCACTACATTATTACTTTTATATATATTTATGTATACGCAGCTCCTGTGTATAGTTTCGCAAAAACAGTAACATATCTATAATTCAGTTTATAAATTGATTGTATTATTTGTTATGTGATTCGGCATTTTAGAACCGCGGGGCTTCGTGATACGAACTGCCGCTTAGTTTTACATTTATTAATTTCTTGTTGTATGAGAATTTAATGTTTTATAGAGTTTGTTTTGAGTTTATCTTTTTGTGATCTTATTTTTAGTATACAAGGCTAATTTAGTTTTTCTGTGTGTTCTGTTAAGAAATAATGATAAAAAGTTTCGTGGACATTTTTTTACTACTTTTATTCAGTGCAGATTTATGTGTTTTAGTATCTTTTTATTTTAAGCAGGATGATTAGTGTTGTCATTTTTTTTATGTTTTATTGTTTTTATGGCCCTTTTTTTGATGACATTATGCCATAAATATTTGTCTTGCACTTCTTTAAACTTATATTTTATATGTTGATTTTTAAAAACTGAAAGTATATGTATTTACTCTGTAGGGACCACTCCTGTTCCGTATCAAATCGTTATTTTAAATAATTTGGAGAAAACGTGCTAATTTCATCATGTTCTACCCCGCCTATATAAGGGCAATACGGAGTGAAGAAAGTGTGTCAAGACGAACAGTGTTTTGTGTGCTCCTCCCATGATTACAGGATTTGCGGACGAACTGGAAACGGAAAAAGGTGTATCGAGCCTTATTCTGCCATTCGTTAGAAACAAGCTGGGCATGCTAAAGTTTAAATGTGCATTGTATTTATAGAAAGCACCTATAAGCTACCTTCAGACACCCATTTTTCATGAGGGCTGTGAGGGATTTTATTTCAACTTTTTGCCTTTTTTGTTTATTTTATGGAGTAAACAGGGCCAACATATCCGGCCCTTATGCCTTTATCCGCTTCACGGGCATCGCACTTGAAGGTGTGTAAGAGTGATCCCGCTCACGGACACCTTACACTCTCCCTCCTGCCCATCCTCCTCTCTTCTCCCCCTCCCCTTATCCTTTCGTCTTCCCCCACTCCCCCCATCCTCCTATCCTCTCCTCCTCCCCATCCTGTCTTCTCCCCCTGCTAATCCCTCTCCCCTCCCCCCACCATCAGTCCTGCCCCCCCCCACCTCCAATCCGACTCCCCCTCCCCCCCCTATCCTAAATCCTCTCTCTCTCTCCTCCCTATTCTATCGTTCCTCCCATCCCCCCCCCCATCCTTCCCTCCCCCCCTCCGTCCTTTCCCCCCTCCCGAATGTCCTCCCCCCCCCATCCCTAATGTCGTGCCAGCTCTAATCACTTCTGCCTGTCTTTCTCCGTCGTTTGAAACGGCCTTGTCCACAGCCAAGACATCCCCCCCCCCTCCTCCCTCCCCCTCATCTCGTTTATCCCCTATATTTTCTAAAAGATTTTTTTTTATTTTATCATTTAGTTTTATTATTTAATCTTATTATTGATTTACATATATTTTGTCTTTTGGGGGGGAGGGGTCGTTTTTCTTACTTTTCGCTCTGTTCTCCTCTCCAATTATCTGCTTTCCCTTTTCCTTTCTTCTCCTTTCCTCCTTTCTCCCTTGGTCTTTTTTTCCCTTTTCCACTTTCTCTCCTCCTCCCTTTTCCTCATTTCCTGTGGTGTGTGTGTGTGTGTATAAGTGTGTGTGTGTGTGGTTATAAGTGTGTGTGTGTGTGTGGGATAAGTGTGTGGTGTGTGTGTGTGTGTGTGTGTGTGGTGTGTGTGCCTGTTGCCTATTATAATATAGATTATAATAACTATATCATACTATATATATATATATATACTATAGATAGATAACTATACATAATTGCATATATATCAGATATAATATATATATATATATATATTATAGATATATATTATATATATATATGTTATATAAGATATATATATATATATATATGCATGTCTATGATATACACTACATATATATATATATTATATATATATATAATCTATAATATATATATATATATAACATATGCACAGGCCACACACACACACACCACACACACCACAAACACACACCCCACTTAACACACACAAACACACACATTATACACACACACAAACACACACTTCTACACACACACAACACACACACGAGGAAATGAGGAAAAAGGAGGAGGAGAGAAAAGGCGAAAAGGGAAAAAAAAGACAAGGAGAAAGGGAGGGAAAGGAGAAGGAAAGGGAAAAGGGAAAGCAGAAATTAGGAGAAAGAGGAAAGGAGCGAAAAGTAAGAAAAAAAACGACCCTCCCCCCCCAAAGAAAAAAATATGTAAATAAATAAATAAATAAATAAGAATAATAAATGATAAAAATAAAATAAAAAAAAAATCTTTATAGAAAAATATAAAGGGGATAAGAGAGAGGAGGGGGAGGGGAGGAGGGGGGGAGGGGGGAGGTCTTGGCGTGGACAAGAGCGTTCAAAGACGAGAAAGAAACAGGCAGGAAGTGATTAGGATGGGCACGAACATAGGGAGGTTGGGGGGGGAGAGGACATTAGGGAGGGGGGGAAGGAAAGTGAGGGGGGGAGGGGAGAGGATTGGAGGGGGGGGGATGGGGAGAAGATAGGAGGAGAGGAGGAGAGAGAGAGAGATTGGAGGAGTGGGGGGGGAGGGAGAGGATGGGAGGGTGGGGGGGAGGGGAGGAGGACGGAGGGTGGGGGGAGGGGGAGGGGAGAGGAGGATGGGGGAGGGGGAGAGGATAGGTAGGATGGGGGGAGGGGGGATAGACGAAAGGATAAGGGCGCGAGGGGGGAGAGAGAGAGGATGGGCAGGAGGAGAGTGTAAGGTCGTCCGTGAGCGGGTCCTCTATCACACCGTCAAGTGGCGTATGCCCGTTGAAGCGGGATAAAAAGGCATAAGGCCGGATAGGTGGGCCCTGTTTACTCCATAAAATAAACAAAAAAAGCAAAAGTGAAGTTGAAATAAAAAGCCCCACAATGCCCTCATGAGAAGAATGGACGGTGTCTGAAGTAGCAGTATAGGTGCTTCTCATAAATACCAATGCACATTAAAAACTCATAGCTGCCCAGATTTTTCTAACAAATGGCAAGATAAGCTCGATACAACCTTTTTCGTTCCAGTTCGTCGGCAAATCACTGTAGGATACCATGGGGAGGAGCACACAAACACACGTCGTGAAACACTTTTTATTCAATCCGTATGGCCCCCTATATAGGGCGGGAGGAAGACAATAGACCTGAACTGTTTCTCCAGAATTGATTTAAAATCACGATTTGATACAGAACAGGTAGTGGTCACTAAGGAGTAAAAATACATATACTTCAGTTTTTAAAAATAACAGATAAAAATATAAGTTTAAAGAAAGTGCAGATACCAAATATTTATGCACAAAAATAGTCATAAAAAGGGCCAATAAAAAACAATAAAACATGAAAAAAATGGACACACTAATCACCTGCTTAAACAAAAGATACTAAAACACATAAGATCTGCACGAAATTAAAAGTTAGTAAAAAAAAATGGCACGAAACTGTTATAATTATTATTAAAAGAACACACAGAAAACAAATTAGCCTTGTATGACTAACAATAGATCAACAAAAAAGATTAAAACTCAAAAACCGAACTCATAAAAACATAAAATTATCATACAACACGAAATAATAAATGTAAAACTAATGCGCAGTCGGTATCACGAAGCCCGCGTTCTAAAATGCCCGACTCAACAGTAAACAAAAATCAGTACAATCAAATTATAAACTGGAATTATTAGATATGTTACAGGTTTCGAATATTACAACAAGAGATGCGTAGACAAAAATTAGATAAAAGTAAATAAATGTAAGTGACAGGCTATCGTCTGCTGTGCTCCTCCAGGATCATCGAATCCCGTTGGCCAGGGATAATGTCAGGATTAAAGGGTTAAGGGCTTCAGTTTAGGTTAGTAGGAGACGTTCGAAATAAGGAATTGGATAAAGGAAAGGTCCGGGAGTAGATCAGGGATGATGCAGATAGGATAAAAAGTATAGGCAAGAGAAGGCTAGATAGTGAGGTAGATCTAGTGAGGGTAGCACAGTGAGGGTAGACTTAGTATAAGCACCAGATGAATAATAAGGGAAGAGAATTGCAAAAAAAAAACTGGGGCGGGGGGGAAAGGTAGAGGAAGGATAGGCATACAGTGTTATAGAGAGGGAAAACAAACAAAGATGAACAAATCAGAAGAAAGCTTTGAGACTTAGCTAGGCTAGCCATAAGAAAAGCTAAAACCAGAATAAAGGGCTAGAGATCTGGAGAGCAGAATATGAACGAAACAGAAAAAGGAGAAAATAAGAGAAGAGAAGGAAAACAATGACAGGAGACTAAAAAAAGACCAAAAAGGAAAAAGAGAGGAAGAGAAAGGGAGAGGTGGAGTAAAACTTTGTATAGAAGTGAGAGAGAGAAGGCAGAGAGAGAGAGAGAGAGCGAGAGATGAGAGAGAGAGAGAGCGAGGAGAGAGAAGAGGAGAGAGAGGAGAGAGAGAGAGGGAGAGGGAGCGAGGAGAAGTAGGGTGGAGTGAGTGGGAGAGAGAGGGGAGAGGAGGAAGAGGATGCAGCAAGGGTAAAAGGAAAGAGAGAGAGATAGCGAGCGAGGAGGAGCAGGAGCAGCAAGGGTAAAAGAGAGAGAGAGAGAGAGGAGAGAGGAGAGCGAGAGACCTGACGAGAGAGAAAGGGGAGAGAGAGAGAGAGAGAGAGAGAGAGAGAGAGAGAGAGAGGAGAAGCGGGGTGAGTTAGTGGAAGAGAAAGGGGAGGAGAGCGGAAGAGCAGCAAGGGTTGAGTGGAGAGAGAGAGAGAGAAGGGAGAGCAGAAAAGGAGAGAAAAGGAAACAAAATAAGAGGGGGGGCAAGGAAAAAAAAGAAAAAGGAAGGGGGGGGGGGTAGAAGAAGGGAGGCCTAGAGGCTCACAATCCTCCCTGCCCATGGTCGAAGTGGCCCACGGGAGACAAAGAACCTGAAAGAGAAGGGAGATCGAGGCTGATCACTTTCTTTCACAACTAACAAAAGAAATGACCAGCTGGCCATGCCAAAACTGATGTGCATACAAGTGACATGGGGGAATCATCAATGACATGTGTATTAGACCAAATCGCGCTTCCTTCACATGTATTGCTGCAAAGAAAATTTTGAACTTAAATACTTATAACTTCTTAAACACTAGTATGCTTCCACTGAAGAAGGTTGACTCCCTTGTCTCCTCACACCGGTAGCCTTCGGATTATGCTGAAGGGGGAGGAAGAGGAGGTGTAGGACAGTAGGACTCAGACAGCGTCAATCATCAGGAGCCGACGGTCAGAGTTTAAAATCAGGTGCTCGAAACCCACACAACAGCATGCTACGTCGGGTCTACCTCATCAGGAACCTGTACCGACTTCTCAACCTAGAACTTATGGGACCATTCGCCAGCCTCACAATCCATTTTCTAGTGAGCCCTCATTGGAGTGTGGCTTACGGGATCCCCTAAAGGGTCTGGAGCCCGATTCCCTCTAGGATCACCAGAACCTACGGGCCCGATGGTCATGCGGCGTTAAGGTTGGCTCGCTCCAATTCTCTCCGAATTCCTAATCTTCAAAGAATAGGAGAATTCTGCAGACGACTGAAGGCTTCACATGGTTTAGATGGGACTCTAAACTCAACTTCAGTGTGGATGTCTCTAATTGTATTATGACAGGGCCATAGGATGAGACCACTCTTGCTGGACCCCTCCATTGGCCAGAAAGAGAGGAGCCTACCGCCCTTCCTGCCTATGCTCATAGTACCAAACTAAAGTCCTAAATCAGCTTAAAGTTGGCGCTCTTCCCCTGTTATAATAGCGCCCATAGGTAGCTCGGGCTTCCTTAGATGCTGCATGGCAGCATTCCTGGGCTTCTCGCTAATCAGCTTCTTGTATGGGTTAATATTCTCCATAAACACTGCATGGTTGGTATAGGCCAACATTGAAAAAATGCATGGCGACCTGTTACGAGGTATAGTGGCTGACTCGCTGTCGTCCGATGTATCGGCTGAATTTATCTGTAACCTCACTTCAGAAACGAACTGATGGCCATGTTAGAGGGTTCCTGGTCACGATAAGGAGAGTTAGTGCAGATTTCACCACCGATTAGTACGCTCGACAAGCCCATTGCTTGTGGATGGTAGCGTTTACTGTATAGTGGTTTACCTGCGCAACAACATTAGTAAGCCTCCTGAAACAAAATGGCTGTGATGACCGCCATATCAGTTTGTATAAAGTCTTGGCGGTCCAAGAGGACTTACCCAATGATCAAAGAAGAAAGCATGAGGGACAGATGAGCAGTGGCTCTACGTAGAGGCCACTAACTGGAGAAATCTTGAGTGTTGAGCCAACACAAGTATGGACAGACAGTATCTACATGGGAAACAGAGTGCCCAAAAGTCCATGAGATCCATGAGATGAGTTCCAACGGAAACGCTGCCAATGGTGCCTCTGCCATCACCACTTTCTGAGGGCTGCCCTTGATTGCTGGCAAGACAGGGACAAGTGCCCCACATATTTTTTAACATCTTAAGCTGTTCGACCATTAATATAATGAAAACGAGCATTCTCGAAGGTTCTTTGGACACCGGGGTGAGATGCTAAAGGAGGTAAGTGAGAAGCCTTCAGAGCAGAGTTCTTAAGGGCTGGATGGAACCAACAATTGGTAGACATGATGCGATCAGGTAAGTGTCGTAGCTATAGAAAAACATCCCTTTAGTGCAAATTCTGCAATGAATTGTAAACTTCTTCTGGGACTTTACCATCCTTTCGATAAATACCGTAAATTGATAGCTGGGGATCTTTCTCTGTTCCTTTGCAATGTTTTGAGGAGAGCCATCAGCTATCACTAGTCTGGCCCCTGGCGAGATAACATATCAGGTAACATGATCATTGACTCCTTATACATGATAGAAAATTGTAAAATGACCCCCCAGGTCATGGCATACCGGGTCATTATGGTTGATTTTGTTTCTGCGTTGTGAAGACAGACACAAAGGCCTGTGATCGGTGTACATACAAATGCTTTACCTACAAGTCATGGATCAAAGACCCTCAACACCGTCAACAACGCAAGCGCTTCCAAGTCAATGGTAGGTACCTAGTCTCCGAGGATCTCAATTTGCGACTATAGTAGGCAATAGCATGGGGGCTGATTGTCATCCTGATGCATGAGACAAGCCCCGATGCTATCCACGAAGCGTCAGTGTGGAGCTCTAATTCCTTACTAAAGTCAGGCTGCCTTAGGACAGTGCCGTCACCAGACGTTCTTACAGATCATAAAAGCAGCTTGCGTCAGAGGCCCCAGTGCCATTTCTGATCCTGTCTCCAGTAAGAGGTGAGTGAAGATGCAATAGCATAGCCTGGTATATGTTTTCTGAAGAATCCAGTGGCACCAAGGAACGTACTGACCTCAAGCGACTGTACGAGGTGTTGGAGTTTTGAGAATGCCAGCCCTTTTAACAGACCTAAAGTCTCATCTAAGTCAATGAGGATGCTGTGCAAATGTTCGAGAAGAGATTATGATATCACAGGTAGCACAGTGTGTGGCTTGCCCAGAACTGCGCCAAAACACATTTATAGTTCTTTGAAATGTTGTTATAGGCGCCGTGGAAAGGCGAATGGAAGGCGTACAAACTGGAATAGTCTATACCCATCAGAAAAAGGTTTTGTCGATCCGAATGGGTCTACTCAAACTGCCCAATATGCTGCACGAACCACAGCGTCCAGCGTGCCGTAAAAATGTCATAGACGAGTCATCAACAGTTCCTCGATAGTGGTAAGGGGTAGGAGGCCCCTGGGGTAACGCATTTAGACCTCTATATCCACACAAAACCTGATACTCCCATCTTCTTTTAACTAAAAACCACTGGACCAACCAAGGGTCGGTGGACGGTATTACTCCGTGCGAAGCATTTATTGCACTGTTCTCTGATGCTACCGAGCAGAGTAGGGCAGTCTCCATTGGGACGTGTGCATACAGGTTATGGCCTACCTGATACTATGGATGTTTAATGCCGGGTACAGTCCAAACTGCATCGTCACCACCATCAAAAAGTTGGCTGTTAATGTCCGCATGACCTCTAGGACTTACTTTTATTCTCCTCTTCCAGAGGCATCAGATCTGGCTGGGCTGTTTCCTTGCTTTGATAGGACCTCAGCAGAATCACAAGCAGCAAGTGCCACAGAAGGGAGGTAACACTGCTCTTCAATGTCACATCATCGTACAAGCATATCACAATCACGAGTCCCATCATATTCATCCAACGAAAGTTGTCCTCACCATCTGTTCTTATCATAATAATGGATGCCCCATCTGCCCAGTGCTCTGGTCTAACAGGTTCTGTTCGTCTTTGGCGAGCATCAAACTAGCGGCTTTCAAAATTACCCTAATCGTCGATGACTCTTACTGCTGGTGGGGGGTTACCACATCCATCAGCTACATTCCATTTGAGCCCTGCCTACATGAAATGATTTGCAAACTTGGAATCTGTGTCTGCCCAAGGCTAATGTTATGAGAGGGTACTGTTCACCCTTGGGCCAGCAGCATACACCTTTGGGCTCTCACGTCAACTGTTTTGACAGCTGGTGGGCATGAAGCTGGTGGGGGGCTAATTCGTACAACAGCCACATCCACTTTGCTCTGCCTCTAGATATCTCAAAGGCCCTGGTATGATGGGAACTATGTCTTCCCCAGCAGCAGCCTCCTCCTGTCGATCATTATGCCGGAATAGAGTTTATCTATCTCTGAAACAGCCTAATCGGGTCCCATGGCCTAAAGGAACAGAATTGGTAGCTGATTTACAACAAAGCTACATTTGGTTGCATGCACGGTAATTAGATGAGGGATGGAGAGTTTGTCGTGACAATGGGGTGGTTACTAGAATATCCCCATTTGCTGGACCAGTCGAGCTATACGCGCTTCTAGAAAGTATCAAGGAGGTGGAGATCTCAGTCTTTCGAGGAGATGTACTGCAGCAGCTGGTAAATTCGGGGTTCTGTGGACATTCAATACAGAAATATGAAGTGAGCCTGTGTCTGTATTCCATGGAGGAAATGCTTGGCTCCAAAAGGATAAGTGTACCGTGTGAGGGAGTCTGTCAGCAGCTAATGAGAAGTTAAAACTCTCTCAGTAGACAATCCCAATAAGCATGTCGCCAGGAAAAGCAAATTTGTTATAAGGTACCATGTGGAGCGCAACTGATTACCCTAGGATGAAGGGATGTGCACCTCAGTTTCGGTATAGTGTGGGGAACCTGTCACCCCTTGTATCATTTAGTGCCTTTTATGGTAATTCAGTTTCTTGTCAGGATCTATTCTTTGCAGGGATGAAGACTAATAAGGTTGCTTCACTCCCGGTGTCAAGAAACAAATGAGGGTGGCCGATTAATATTGAGTGCACGAGAGGTCTCCCCTGCAACCCCTGTGCACTCATGCTGATACCTGGCCGGTCAGCGACGTTTGTGTGGCGACGCTCATGACCGTTGTCCCTTGGATTCCTGATGCCCGAGGGGCGGGACTCGCCACCCTGGCCCGGGTGGAAACAAACAGTCCCTGGCAGGTGTTCACCTCACTGCCGGCACCGATAGCAGATTGTAGCCTGGAAGTGCCGAGGCCCTTGAGGCATTGCTAAGGCTATACATTGCCTTGGTGTTATGTCCCGAGCTACGCGTGATACTACACCAGACGTCTTGATGGTGGACTTTGGGGAGAGAGTGGCCTTCCAATTGCAGCAACAGGTCGCAACCGATCTCGCCTAGTGTAACGGGGCTCCTCATGTTGTCGCCAGCATAGGTCATAATCATACTGGGAAGGCTGCGATGATAATAGTGGGGCCTACATGCTGCTACATGCGGTGTTCCACAACCTCTGAAGCTGTCTCAGCCCAGTGCATGCATCTACAGCTCCTTTAGAGCTAAAAGTCCTTCATCAAAATTTTTTTTCTTTTGGATGCCAGATAAAAAACTCTTGGATCAGCTCAGAGGGGTTTCCCCGATTGCCTCACGATGATCACGGCACCTTGATATAACAGAGCCTTCTATCTGCAAAAAGAGTCCATAGGCGCTCGCTGGTTTTCCCCATGGTCTGATCATACATAGGACCTTAAAAAAACTGCTGCAGAATACGTGCCCTAAATTTCGTCTGAGTTCTTGTTTTATAATTACACCCAGTCTTCAATGTGATCAAAGAACTCAGAGTTTATGATGGCTTCAGCTCTTCCCCTGCAACTAGCACGAGTGAACGAATAAACGACATCATTCGGTCGAAGGCCTCACGATGTTCTCATTGCCCTTATCAGGACTCAACCTCGGTTCTTTCTGAGGGGCTCAGAAGCAGGGGCTTCCTTAAAAGAGGGAATGTTTCCCTGGTTCATAATGTATGAAACCTTGTTGATCAGGCCGTCGGTCGTTGGAAGGGGACCGCGGTACAGCTCATGAGGGCGTTGGCTTTGTGAAACCAATGGGGCTCTAGGAAAACTCGGGAAAGCTTCAATTCGAGAGAGTAGGGTACTCAGCCGCGCTCAGCACGCATTTCTGCGCAAGCTCCTCTATCGGCAGTTCCTCCCCTAAGGCGGCGAGCCGCCTTTGCAGAAGGGCAATCACGGCGGTCATTCGCTGCGAGTTGCCTGTGGGACTTTCGTTGGGAGAAAAGTACTCCGTCGTTTCTGCCAATTGCCTGACCTCCTCGGCCATGCGTGCCCTTTGGAAGCAGCTCCACTGGTGTTTGGCTCACTCTCGCTCATAACATCCTGTGGAACAACCTCTCGCACAGCGGATTCCTCATCGGACCTCAGTTCAAGAGCTTCCCCGAGCCAGTGACGCCCCTCTCTACCTCTCTCAGCTTTTGAGATCTCTTGAAAGTTCGTCAGCGGTTCTATGGAGGAACTTCAGCGTCTTTTTGGATCTAGTCCATTCTTGTAGTGATCAGACTATCGGACCCGATCACACAACTGCTCCATAATGTCATCTCTGCCTCCAGACCTCACTGCCTGAGAACCTCAGGATAGAGCCCCGACTACACGGGCAAGGTGATTCAGGGTTGCACTAGATCGGGACTGGAGGAGGGGGGGCTCCATTGATTGCACAGAGGTTTCTGCCTTTTTGGCACGGTGCTGGTCACCATTTTAACACCGGAGTCAGTAAAAATACCACACTATGCACTCGATGCCTCACAGATACGCGTTGGTATATATTACGTTTTAAATTACAACCCACAAGTTGTTTTAAGCAGAGTCATGTAGTGTTCCGGGTGTATGGGTATGTGTGTGTGGTGGTGAGGAGTGTGTGTGTGTGAGCAGTGTGCTCGTGTGTGAGAGTGAGTGTTTGTGTGTGTGTGAGAGAGTGTGTGATGTGTGTGAGGAGTGTGTGTGTGGTGAGAGTGTGTGTGTTGTGAGAGTGGTGTGTGGAGAGTGGTGCACTGTGGTGAAGAGAGGTGGGTTGTGTGTGATGAGTGGGGTGTGTGAGTATGGGTGGTGTCTGTGTGTGTCCACGGGGAAGTCTGTGAGTGCGTGTTGATGTATGTATGTTGGTCACGTCTCCAAACGTTACAAAGAGCGCAGGAAGAAGCATCCACAGAGGTAAGTAAGTGGTCCTAGCTCATTACATAGACCAGTAACATCGGCCTGAGGACTTTTATATATGGTGAAGGCAATATTAAGACACTGTCGAGAGAGTGACCCATACATAAGAACACCCCCAAGGGCACATATAAAAATCATCAGCTAAGAGGAGAACACGAGACGAATGTAAAACCATCAGCTAAGAGAACAAACACGACCGAGAAGACGAGGTTAAAAACACCCAGCTAAGAGAAAAACACTGAGACGAGAGGTAAAAATCACCGGGCTAAAGGAAAAAAAAAACACACAAGACGAGTGTAAAAATCCCCAGATAAGAGAGAAAGAAACGCGAGAAGCGTAAGAAACAAACGGAAAGTAAGTCGACTGCTAGGCTTGGAACGAAAAAAAAGGAATTCTTAAACAAAACGTGATTAATCGAAAATCAAAGAACTTCAAACGTATAAAATAAGCCAACAGCAAAAAGACAAACCCCCTTTGGGGTAACGCACAAGACCTCTGAAATCCCACAAACGACACTCCCATCTTTCTTTTTAACTAAAATCACTGGACTTAATCAAAGGCTTGTGGAAGGTTCTATTACTCCAGTGCAAAGCATTTTATTTCACTGTTCTCTGATGGTCTCCCAGGCAGAGTGGGGTAGTCTCCATTGATGGGTGCAATAGATACAGGCCTTTCCTGTATCTATTGTATGTTTAATGCCTGGTATCAGTCCAACTGCATCTTCACCACCATCAAAAAGTTCACTGTAACGTCCGATGACCTCTAGGACTTTACTTTTTTTTCTCCTCTTCCAATGCCTCAGATCGGCTGGCTGTTTCTTGCTTGACAAGACTTCAGCATCACCCCCCCCACAACGAAAGTGCCAAAAAGGGGGTACATGTTCCTTCATGTTGACATCATCGTAAAGCATATCACAATCACTGGGTCCCATCCCATAGTCATCCCACAGAAAACCATCTGATTCCTCATCCTCACTAATGACTGCCCCATCTGTCCAGTGCTCTGGTCTGACAGGGTTCTGTTCATTCTTGGCAGCAGCAACACCAGAAGCTTCAACATTACCATAATCATCGATGACCTTACTGCTGGTGGGGGTCTACACATACCATCAGCTACATCCATTGAGCCCTGTCTACCATGAAATCCTTTGCAATTGGCTTCTTTGTCTGCCCAAGGCTCTGTTCTGAGAGGGTCCTGTTCACCCTTGGCGTCAGCAACACTTAGGCTCTCACTTCAGCCTTGTCTTGACAGCCTGTGGGCATGATGCTGATGGGGGGTCTACTCGTTCCAACAGCCACATCCACTTTGCTCTGCTCTCTATGATCTCTCAAAGGACTGGGTCTGGTGGGAACTATGTCTTCCCCAGCAGCAGCTTCCTCCTGTCTATCATATGGCCGGGAATAGAGTTTATCTATCTCTGAAACTATGCCGAATCGCGTCCCATGGCCTAAGGTAACAGAATTGGTAGCTGTGTTTACAACCCAAATGTTACATATGCGGTTGTATGCACTTGTAATTAGATAAGGGATGGAGAGTTTGTCTGTGACAGTGGGGGTTACTAGAATGTCCCCATTTGCTGGACCAGCTCGAGCTATACGAGCTTCTAGAAAGCATCCCGAGGAATCTCCGTCTTTCTGAGGAGATGTACTGCAGCAGCTTGGTTAAATTCGAGTGTTTTGTGGACCTTTAATACAGAAATATGAAATGATCCTGTGTCTGTATATACCATGGAGAACTGTTGGCTCCCCAAGGTAAGTGTTCCGTGTGAGGAGTCTGCTTCAGCAGCTAATGAAAAGTTAACTCTTCTCAGTAGATCCATTCCAATAAGCATGTCGCCAGGAAAAGTAATTTTGTTATTAAGTTACCATGTTACAGCACCTGATTATCCCCTAGTATGAAAGGGATGTGCACCTCAGTTTCGGTATAGTGTGGGGAACCTGTTACCCCTTGTATCATTTTAGTGCTTTTCTGGTATTGCAGTCAGGATCTATTCTTTGCACGGATGAAGTCTTAATAAGGGTTGCTTCACTCCCTGTGTCCAGGAAACAAATAAGAGTGTGGCCATTAATATTGAGTGCCACGAGAGGTAGCCCCTTCAACCCCTGTGCACTCACTGCTGATACCTGGGTCTGAGGCATTTGTGTGGCAACGCTCATGATTCCTGATGCCAGAGGGGCTGGGGACTCTGCCACCCTGGCCCGGTGGAAACAAAATCCCTGGCCAGATGTCCCTCCTGCCGGCACTGATAGCATATTGTGCCTTGGAAGTGCCGAGGCCCTTGAGCATTGCCTAGGGCTATACATTGCCTGGTGTTATGCCCCAAGCTACGGTGATACTCACACCAGACTTCTTGATTGGGTGGACTTTGGGGAGAGAGTGGCCTTCCAATTGCAGCAACAAGTGCTGCAACCCGATCTCGCCTAGTGTAACGGGGCTCCTCATAGTGTCGTTGCCAGTTATAATCATTATGGGAAGACTGGTGGCGGTTGTTCCACAACCTCTGAGCTGTCTCAACTAGTTGCATGGCACTACAATTCCAAAATGGGATGCCAGATAAAAAAAACTCTTCGGATCAGCTCAGAGGGTTCCCCTATTGTCTCACGATGATCACGGCACCCTTGATATACAGAGCCTTCTATCTGCAAAAAGTAGTCCATAGGCACTTGGTTTTCCTCCATGGTCTGATCATACAAGACCTTAAAAAAATCTGATGCAGAATACGTGCCCCTAAATTTTCGTCTGAGCTCTTGTGTGAAATGACTCCAGTCCTCAATGGGATCAAAGCACTCGGAGTTTATGATGGCTTCAGCTCTTCAGCTGAGCATATAAACAAATCATTGGTCGAGGGCCTCACGATGTTCTCTATTGCCCTTATGTTCTCTATTGCCCTGGTTCTTTCTGAGGGGCTCAGAAGCAGGGGCTTCCCCTTTAAAATGAACAGTTTCCCTGGTCATACGAAACATTTTGATCAGGCGTGGTCGCTGGAGGTGACCGAGTTACAGGCTCATGAGAGTGTTGGCTTTGTGAAACCAATGGGGGCTCTAGGAAATGCTGGGAAAGCCTTCCATTCAAGAGTTAGGGTTACTCAGCCGCTGCTCAGCACACCTGTGCAGGCTCCTCTCCTCCTGCAGTTCTCCCTCTAATGCAGCAAGCCGCCTTTGCAGAAGGGCAATCACGGCGTCATTTGCTTGTGAGTTGCCTTTTGGGCCTTTCGGTGGGAGAAAGGACTCCATCGTTTCTGCCAGCTGCCTGACCTCCTCGGTCATGGTCGCCTTGTGAAGCAGCTCCATTGGAGTTTGGCTCACTCTCACTCATAACTTCCTGTGAAACAAAGTTCTCCAGCCTAGCAGGACTCAGTTCACTAGCTTCCCCTGCCAGTTGACCGCCTCTATACCTCTGCTCAGCTTTCGAGATTCTCTTTGAAAGTTCGTCAGCGGTCCTCTGGAGGAACTTTTCAGCGTCTTTTTGGATCTGGTCCATTCTTGTAGTGATCAGACTTTCGACCCGATCACACACAACTGTTCCATAACTGTTATCTCAGCCTCCATGACCCTCACTGCCTGAGATACCTCAGGATTAGAGCCCATGACTACCACGGGTAAGGTATTCAGTGTTGCACTAGATCGGGTCACTGGAGAGGTGGGTTGGCTCACTGATTGCACAGAGGTTTTCTGATTTTTGGCACGTGTGCTGTTCACCATTTTTAACACCAAAGTTCAGTAGAATACCACAATATGCACTATACATTCACATATACCCTTGGGTTATACACCTGTTTTAAATTACAACACAATTTTGCTTAAGCAGAGTCATTGTGTTCCTTTGTATGGGTAATGTGAGTTTTGTATGTGTGTGTTTGAGTATGGGTGTGTGTGTGTGTGTGGTGTTTTGTGTGTTGTGTGTGTGTGTGGCACGGGAATGTATGGGTGTGTGCGTGTACGGAGTGGTAGGGGTTGTGTGTCTTGGTGTATGTAGTGGTCACGTCTCCAAACATATACAAAAGCAGCGCAGGAAGCATCATCCACAGGGGTAAGTAAGTGGTTCTAACTCTTACATAGGCCAGTAACATCGACGAGGACTTTTACATATGAAGGTAATATTAAAGACACTGTTCAGTAGAGTAAAACTTATACATAAGAACACACAAGGGCATAATAAAAATCACCGGTTAGGAGAAAAATACGGGATGAGTGTAAAAATCACCAGCTAAGAGAAAAAAACGAGACGAGTGTAAAAATCATCAGCTAAGAAAACACGAGACACAGTAAAAATCACCAGCTAAGAGAAAAACGGGCGGCAGTAAAAATCATAAGCTAAGAGAAAAAAAAAATCGAGAAGATTAAGAACAAACGTGTGTCGGCTGCTGCTTAAAACGAAAAAAAAGGAATTCTTAAACAAACATGACCCATCGAAATCAAAGAACTAAAACGTAAAGGACAAAGTGAAAGTAGCTCACAAGCAAAGCTAGTAAAAAGTACCAAAAGACAACGAATAAGAATAAACTGACAGGTGGGCCCTCTTTACTCCATAAAACAAACAAACAAAAAACAAAGGTGAAATAATCTATAGTATAAGTACCATAGAATAAAAGGGCAAGAGTATTGCAAAAAGGAGGGGAAAGGTAGAAGGAAGGACAGGGCAACAGTATATGGAGAGGGAAACAGACGAAAAGAGACAAATAAGAAGAAAGATTTTGAGACTTAGCTCGGCTAGCATAAGGGAAAAGCTAAAACAATGAATATAAGTGCTAAAGATCTAGAGAGCAGAAATATGAACATAAAGGAGAAACTAGGGAAGAGAAGAAAAACAATGACAAGGAAAACTAAAACAAGACAAAAAGAAAAAGAGAGGAAGAGAAGAGGAGAGGTAGAGTAAAATGTATGGAAGAGAGAGAGGAGAAGCAAGAAGCAAGGGTGAGTGAGTGGGAGAGAGAGGGGAGGAGGAGGAAGAGGAGCAGCAAGGGTTGAGTGAGAGAGAGAGAGGAGCAGGAGCAGCAAGGGCAGAGAGAGAGAGAGAGAGAGAGAGAGAGAGAGAGAGAGAGAGAGAGAGAGAGAGAGAGAGAGGAGCAGCAAGGGTAAGAGAAAAGGAAGCAAGTAAGGGGGGGGGGGAAAGGAAAAAAAAGGAAGGGGGGGGGGTAGGAGAAGGCAGGCCTAGAGGCCTCACAATGGACAGGTGAGACAGCTACTGGTGAAGGGGACTGCAACAGCTTAGGAATCTCAGCCGATTCAGATGCCTGGTCAGTTGCATCCTGGCAGGCAGGCACGTGATAGCCCATTGATCCCCCTCTGGTGAAGGTTATTCTATACCGGTATCCATCCAGTTCCACATAGCTCTCCGGAGGAACACTGTTCAGGATCATGCAGATAGGGAAGCAATGTAAGAGGCCCATACCCATTAATATGTCATCAGGGAAGTGGAGATTTCCTACGACACAGGGCCGGTGGATGACATTTAACTTGGGATGGATGGTGAAGGCAAGATCCGATTCTGCCACAGCAGGGGTCGACCAGCCTGAAACACCTCAAGGACTAGCATAGGCTGTCCAATGAAATCAAATTTCAGCTGGGTGGTCGGTTAACGGTGTACTGACATGGCTGACCACAAGACTCCATATGAGTCACACCGAAAGCGCTGCCCATTTTCTACCCAGTGAGGAGACCATCTATTGGGTGATGTCGGTACAGTGGTTCGAGTTGGCTGTGAACACGTTTCACGTGAGGTGGACGCAGGTGTTCCACCAACCAGTGCTGCTTGTGGTAAAATGTACCCTTAGAATTCCAGACCAGGGGTGTTTGCTACAGGGGTTTACAGGCCTAGGACCATTCTGTCACGAATGCCATGCTGGGGTGGCCACAAACTTGACGTCCATCCCTTCCACAGGATTGATTGATTGATTATTTAAAATTATCTGCCGCGTCAACAGCTAAGGTCATTAGCGGCGAATACCTTGTTAAACAGAAATATTAAAATGTTTAAAACTTTAAAAATCTATCAATAGATATTTTTATAAATAACAATAAACAAATTAAAAATCAAAGCATAAATATTATACTCTAATTTTAAATAAAATTTTTGCATAAATATTATGCAAAATTAAATTTTATTAAAAATATTAGTCTCACTTACGAAACTAATAAGAACTTCGATGTCACAATCCTCCCCCATACTTCTTCAGTGTATATGGGGGAGACAAGTACTACGTCTTTGGTCTGAGAATGTTGCACATCTTCCACTACATGTGCGATTGTTAAGGGCTCTTGGCATCCCTCACAAAGTGCCTGATTTTACCCATCATGGGCCCATGAGTCTTTTGTGTGCCCAATTCTTAGCATTGTTAATGCAACTTCCACTTTTTCGGTTGGATGGATGCTAGTCACCCAACTCCCCAAGGTCATCTCAAATCTCTCGCAGTTTATTTTTGGAGATATGCCTCCATTGTTCCTTCCATTTATCGCGAATACAACTCCTGATGCTGGGTTTCAGGTCGGTGTGTGGGAGAGGAAAACGAGCATTACAAGGCTGAGCGGCAGCTGCCTTAGCCTTCTGATCAGCTCGCTCATTCCCACTGATACCACATGCTTGGCACCCAACACAAGAGTTATCTTTTTACGTGTTGACATCAGTGCAAGCCAATCTTGAACCTCCCTCACTACTGGTGTGATGAGTTTAAGCTTTTGATTGCTTGCAAGGCACTACGAGAGTCACAAAAATCACAATAGAATGGTTCATAAGATCTCTAGTCATCTTAACTGCTGCAAGGATGGCATGTAACTCTGCAGTGAAGATCGAGGCTGCTAGAGAAAGACTGCCAGATGCAGTCTTCCTTCTGCTCACTGCTGCAAAGCCCACACCATTTGCAGATTTCGAACCATCTGTATATATTGCGTCCGATCCTTGGGACTTAGAAATGTGCTGAAGAAATCTCTCTCTGACTTCTGCTTCAGATCTCTCCCCTTTCCCAATTCCGACCAAATCCAGCTCCACTTGATTAGTCCAAGGGGGATTGGGGAATTCCAACAGCAGAACCTTAGTGAGACTTAAATTAAGTTCTTCTACAAGATTCCTCATTCTCCTACCAAAAGATCGGCTATCCTCAAGGGGTTAAAAACCAATCGGGATGTAGGAGATCCGGAATCCTTTGTGTCTCGTATAGAAAATCAGGTTCATGTTAGTCCCGTGTAATGAAAGAGGTGGTTCTCCACTCTCACCCATACAGGACTCCACAGGTGAAGACCTGAAACCCCCAGTACAGATTCTGAGAGCTTCATTATGAACCGAGCCCCAACATCCGGAGAACAGTGGGAGTTGCAGATGAATAGCTTCACATCCATAGTCAAGCTTACTACGAATAAGCGCTCGGTAAAGCCGTAGAAGCGTTGTGCTCTGCACCCCAAGATAAATGTGAAAGAACCCGCAAAATACTAAGTGTTTTTGTAGCCTTCCACTTTTAACTGTTTGATGTGAGGCCCCCTGTAAGTCTTGATCAAAATTAGACCCAAGTACTTAACCTTTTGGGACAAATTGCAGTGGGTTTGGGCTCCTAAATAAGGGAAAGGGATGGAACTTTCCTCGTTTGTGGAAATGTACAGCCATGGTCTTGCTTTGAGAAAAATTGAACCCATGATATGTTGCACACTGTACAACCTGATTTATTGCAGTCTGCATGCGTCCTTGCACATCCCAGTAAGCTCCTCCTGAGCAGTACAGTGTAAAGTCATCCACATACGATTACATAGACAGCATTTGGGAACAACCTTATAATGTCATTTATAGCAATGGCAAACAGGGTCACACTTAAGACACCCCCTTGTGGGACCCCTTCCAGCTGGTCTTCCGGTTAGAGAAACTGTTTTCCCACCCGAACTCTAAATTTCCTGTCAGCAAGGAAGCTTTGTATGAAGGTTAGGTAATGCTCCTCTTAACCAATGTCATACAGCTTCATGAGTATGCCATGCTTCCAAGTAGTATCAAAAGCCTTTTAAAGGGTCAAAAAAGGGACTGCTAACAGTGACGTCGCTGTGCGAAGGAATTCGGGTATAGCAGTTTCCATCCTCACAAGTGCATCTGTGGTCGATCTCAATTTTCTAAACCCATATTGAATGGGGTCAGCACGTTTTCCTTTTCTAGCAGCCATGTCAACCTGAAGTTTACCATTTTCTCCATCAGCTTGCAGCTGCAACTGGTGAGAGAAATTGGTTCTGAAATTTTCCTGGTGCGGAAGCATCTTTGCCAGGTTTAGGAACAGGAATTTTATAGCCTCTTTCCATGTGGATGGCACTGTCCCCCTCCCTATAGATCCTATTAAACAAGTCCAACAGGAACTTCTGGGAACTCTCCGGTAAGTGGATATCATTTGATATGGAATATCGTCACTTCCTGGGGCAGTCTTACGGCAGAGCTGCAAAGCAGAGTCCATCTCCTTGCCCCAAAATGGCAAGTTGTATGGAAGTTCTGCTGCATTCCTACTGAAGAACGACACTGGGTTGTTGTTCCTGTTCACACGAAGAGTGGAGAATCGAGCAGTGTAAGATGCTCCAGAGGAGATCTCTCCCATGGATTTAGCTACTCATTAGAAATATCTTTTTTGTCTGTGATGATTATGCCATCTATCTTCAGAGCAGGTGGATGTGCTCTTTCCAGCAATCTTACGCACCTTGTCCCACACCCATGCTAAGGGGTCCCAGAGTTAATCGAGGAGACATACTGTCTCCAAAACGCCCGTCTACCCTCCTTTAGCACGCGCCGGGCCCTTTGGCTCGGGTCTTTTGTAACTGATCAAGGTTACAATTGCTGGGGCGTCGTTTCAACTGCCTTAATCCTTGCTCTGACAGTTTGTTTGGCATTAAATCAGACCACCATGGTACGGAGGTCGACGGTACTGTCCCTACTTTTGGGAATGGATGCTTCTGCTGCAAGGTGAATTCGCGATGTGAACGTGATTAACGCATCTTGAACACACTGGAAATCATTCACAGATCCATGCAATACTGCAGTTTGATCTAAAAAGATTCCATCTGCATGTTCAAGTCGCCATCTCTGCACTCCATTGACTGGAATACCATTCACCTCCTCCAAAATTTTTGGGAAAATGGTCGCTTCCATGTAAGTCTTCCATGACCTGCCAGTGAATTCAACTGTGAATCAGGTGAACCTATTGATAGGTCTATTTGGAGAATGTCCGTTTGAACTTGGAAATGTGTGGGAGTGTCACGTTCATAAAACTGCCATCTGCTCTAAGAACAAGGACTCCAAGGCCCTTCCTCGGGGGTTGCCAAAGTGTCTCCCCAGAGGTGATGCCGACCATTGAAATCTCCAAGAGTAAAATGGATGTGGCAACTGCCCCAAGTAGATCTTCCAAATCATTTATGTTGAGATTATGTGGAGGGAAAGGGAGATGGATGCAACAGTGTAAGGTCGTGTCAAGCCTATTCTCACAGCCTTCACCGCAGGTTGTCTGCAGGTGGATGGCCTGGAAGGGAACATCATGATGTACCATTACTGCTACTCCTCCATGAGGTTTCCCTTGTCAAAGGTTCCCATAATGGGCTTGAACTTGAAAAACCTCTCAGGAAAATGGGACGATTTTCCCTGGTCATAATCTCTTGTAGGCATACACAAACTGGGTTCCATGAAGCATCAGATGTTGCAGTTCTTCCCATTTTGCATGAAATTCCCTGACAGTTCATTGGATTAGGGTATCCAGTTCTTTAGATTATTTCTTTATAAGGTGTTTTGGCAGCACCTGTGGTCAAGGTTTGCCTCGCACCTTTAGGCTGTCCCTTTCCAGGATCCTGGGAGTACCTTTTTAATGGTTGTTTACCTGTGGAACTAGTTTCCACAGGTTTTTCCCCTTTGGGCAGGTTCAGGATTTCTTTGCCTAGGCAAAGGACGGACCTGACCTTTGCTTCCCGGGGCATTCTGTCTAGCAGCGGGGCCTGTGGATTTTGGGTTGCAGCTGGAGTCTTTGGGACAGGTTCAGGATTCCTTTGCCTGGGCAAAGGGCGGTGCCTGAGCCTTTACTTCAGGAGCATTCTGCCTAGCAGCAGATGCTCCTGTGGATGTGGTGGCGCTGGAGCTGTCACCGTTGAGGCCTCTGGAGCCTTGCCTGATGGCTCCAAAGACCTTACTTTGGGAGGAGGGGTCTCCTCAATAGACCCCTCACTCCTACTCCGTTCTGGTGGGAAAAACTCACCAGAGGCAGTGTCAGCAATTTGGGACTGAGGTTTAAAGGGAATGGCCAGAGTGTGTGCTGTAAGAAGCATTGGAGGGCAAGGGTTGGTGGGAAGGAGGATGGCTAGAAACCCAAGCAAAGGACCTACCTGGCTGTGCAAAAAGCATACGGGCACGTCGCTTTGCCTCTGGAAAACTAACTTTCTCCCTTGCTCCTTATTACCAATACTTCCTTTTTAAATTTGTACCTTTTACATTGCCCTTTGAAGAAGCTTCATGAGCTTCTTTGCAGTGGTAACCCGCATATTGGACCTGGACAGTTGTCATCTCCTTGATGACAAGTTGTACCACACTTTACACATACTCTTGGTTGTCCATTTTTCTTAAAATGGCAAGAGTTTGGCTCCATGCCCATAACCCTGGCATGGAAGCACCGCATAGTGTTGGGCACATATGGCTTTACCCTTTAGGTGGTACCATACTAAATTAACCGATTCTGGAAGGACTAATTTTTAAAAGTTAGAAGAAGAGCTGGTGTCCCACCGTTCCAAACCATCAAATTTCTTCCTAAAACGTTTTACTGCCACTACATTGAAATTCTCTAGTTCCTCTAACGTTTCTCCTCAGAATACCTCATCAGGTCTCGGGGAAAAAAAAATTCCCTTACCCCTGATTGAGGGTTTTTTTGAGGAGAGCATGAAACTTGAGCCCCAGGAATTTACATATTTGCACGCAGACGGTCCATCTCGTCTGGTGACGAAACCTCACTATCAGGCTACCATCTCGCTGTGGGGTGATACGAGGATCACGTTGACATACTTCAACTATTTTCTGATGAACCTCAAAGATGTCAAGATCCATGATTGATACACCATCAAAGGTCTTCACTACTAGGTACTTACTATATAAATGCTTTCATATTTACTAGGTAAGATTTCCTTAGTGGATTGAGGGGACTTTCCCCTTCTTACCTGGTTTGGGAGGCCCCCCGGGAAACCCTTACGATTCCCCTTTTTTGCCCTTTGGAAACGAAAAGGTTCCAGAGTGACAAAGGTGGATTTTCCAGAGAGAATGGTCGAGGGTTGCCAGGTCGTCAGGGAGAGAGCTAGATCTTTGTAAATTTGTAGTACTCATACAAATTTGAATTCTTCATTTCCTCACCCCCTACCCACCATGGAGTCCAACGAAGGGAAGCTATAGTTGGGTTCAAAAACTCCCACACCCGGGGTAATGAGGGAAAAATACGCAGCCACTATCACAGTACTGATGGCAGTCGCGGGACCTATGCGCTACCGACTGAAAAGTGCCTGCTTGACCCTAGCCATATTTGACCAGCCGATTTGACTTGCCGGGCCTTGATCAAGCCACCAGTCTAACCAGAATAAAGGACCAAAGAGGTGTGTTGCTAGCTGCAGGGGGCAGCGTGCAGCATCACTCAACCTCCAGGACTCCTTGTCTCCTGGTAATATGGGATGCCACGCACGGCAAACACACGTGGGAGAGTTTTTCCCTAGTCCAAGATGAATGAACCAGGGTGGGTACACCATCCCCTCTCATAGGCCTTGGTGCCCAGGAAGCCATTGTCTCATCCCACACTGGTGACCCCTCCAGTATGGGTAGCCCTCTGGTCTGGCTCACCAGATCATTGGGACCTCAAGCCCCCCCACCGCGGCAAGGCGGCTTCCGTGAGGGGGGCCATCCACAGGAGCCCATGTACATCTGGTAGGGTATGTCTTGCCCCAACCACAGAGTCCTAGACAGACTGGCATGCAAGAGAGCCGACCTCGAAGCACCCAGTTAACCCCTCGTGGAAGGTGCGCTGCCTCCACCATCTTTGCTTATGCAAGCATATCATAGTTTTGGGGTGTTGCCACACCCCAAAACTAGTCCAGGAGCCAAGCTTGAAGCTCACCCTGGATGCTGGCAAGCACAGGGCTGTTCAGCACTAACCAGGCATATCTGCAAACCTTGCTGCATGCCATGTGGATGTATGGTGGCAAGCCGGGTTGCAAGCTTTATCTGAATCCAGGACTCCAGCTCCTGACTCCGCTGGATGCCCTGGGAAGCTAGCATCTCCCCGCAAAAAACAATTACCTCATCACGTCCACTGATTAAGGTGGAATGATCATGATCACATGGTTGAACTGGCCATGACTGGAATTGATTGATTATTTAAAATTGTCTGCTGCGACAACAGCTAAGGTCATTAGCGGCGAATACCTTGTTAGATAGAAATATTAGAATATCTAAAACTTTAAAAATCTATTAATAAATAACAATAAATATATTAAAAATCAAAGCATAAATATTATGCTCTAAGTATATAAAGTTATTGCATAAATATTATGCATAATTAAATTTTATTGAAAATATTAGCCTCCCTAAGGAAACTAATAAGACCCTCTATGTCACACTCCTCCCCCAATACATTTTTCAGTGTATATGGGGGAGACAAGTACATACGTCTTTGGTGTGAGAATGTTGCACATCTTTCCACTACATGTGCGACCGTTGATGGCTCTTGGCATCCCTCACAAAGTGCTTCACTTTTAGCCATCATCGGTCCATGAGTCAGTCTCATGTGCCCGATTCTTAATCTTGTTAATACAACTTCCACTTTTCGGTTGGGATGGATGCTGGTAAACCAACTGCCAAGATCATCTCTAATCTCTCACAGTTTGTTTCTAGAGGTATGCCTCCATTGTTCCCTCCATCTATCACTCCTTATGCTGGATTCAGGTCGGTGTGTAGGAGAGGAAAACGAGCATCACAAGGCTGAGTGGCAGCTGCCTTGGCCTTCTGATCAGCTCGCTCATTCCCACTGATACCAACATGTGCTGGCACCCAACATAGAGTTATCTTTTTATGTGTTGACATCAATGCAAGCCAATCTTGAACCTCCCTCACTACTGGATGTGATGAGTTTAAACACTTGATTGCTTGCAAGGCACTACGAGAGTCACAATATATCACAACAGAAGGGTCTGTAAGATCTCTAGTCATCTTAACTGCTGCAAGGATGGCATGGAACTCTGCAGTGAAGATCGAGGCTGCTAGAGAAAGACTGCCAGATGCAGTAATCCTTCTGCTCACTGCTGCAAAGCCCACACCATTTTCAGATTTCGAACCATCTGTATATATTGGGTACTTAGAAATGAAAAATTTTCCCCTTTCCCGCATCCGACCAAATCCAGCTCGACTTGATTAGTCCAAGAGGGGAATGGGGGAATTCCAACAGCCAGAACCTTAGTGAGACTTAAATTAAGCTCTTCCACAAGATTCCTCATTCTCCTACCATAGGATCGGCTATCCTCAAGGGGGTTGAAAAATAAACTGGATGTAGGAGATCCTGAAATCCTTTGTAGTCTCGTGTAGTAAACCAGGTTCATGTAGTCCAGGTGTAATGTAAGAGGTGATTCTCCACTCTAAGCATACAGGGACTCTACAGGTGAAGACTTGAAAGCCCCAGTACAGATTCTGAGAGCTTCATTATGAAATGAATCTGGAGAACAGCGGGAGTTGCAGATGAATAAGGCTTACTACGAATAAGCGCTCGGTAAAGCCGTAGAAGCGTTGTGCGGTCTGCACCCCAAGATAAATGTGAAAGAACCCGCAAAATACTAAGTGCTTTTGTAGCCTTCACTTTTAACTGTTTGATGTGAGGCACCCATGTAAGCCTTGAGTCATAAATAAGACCCAAGTACTTCACCTCTTGGACAAATTGCAGTGGGTTTGCTCCTAAATAGAGGGAAGGATGGAACTTTCCTCGTTTGTGGAAATGTATAGCCATGGTCTTGCTTGGAGAAAATTTGAACCCATGATATGTTGTCCACTGTACAGCCTGATTTATTGCAGTTTGCATGTGTAAGCTTCCTCCTGAGCAGTACAGTGTAAAGTCATCCACATACAGATTACATGAGACAGAACTTGGAACGACCTTTACAATGTCATTCATAGCAATGGCAAACAGGGTCACACTTAAGACACTCCCTTGTGGGACCCCTTCCAGCTGATCTTCCAGGTTAGAGAAACTGTTTCCCACCCGAACTTTAAATTTCCTGTTAGCAAGGAAGTTTTGTATGAAGGTAGGTAATGCTCCTCTTAAACCAATGTCATACAACTTCTTGAGTATGCCATGCTTCCAAGTAGTATCATAAGCCTTTTCAAGGTTAAAGAAGACTGCTAACATGTGACGTCGCGGTGCGAAGGAATTCTGTATAGCAGTTTCCATCCTTACAAGTGCATCTGTGGTCGATCTCAATCTTCTAAACCCATATTGATATGGAGTCAGCACGTTTTCCTTTTCTAGCAGCCATGTCAACCTGAAGTTTACCATTTTCTCCATCAGCTTGCAGCTGCAACTGGTGAGAGAAATTGGTCTGTAATTTCCTGGTGTGGAAGCATCTTTGCCAGGTTTAGGGACAGGAATGATTATAGACTCTTGTCCATGTGGATGGCACTGTACCCTCCCTATATATCCTATTGAATAGGTCCAACAATAACTTCTGGGAGCTCTCTGGTAAGTGAGATATCATTTGGTATGGAATATCGTCACTTCCTGGGGCAGTCTTACTGCAGAGCTGCAAAGCAGAGTCCATCTCCTTGCGCAAAAATGGCAAGTGGTATGGAATTTCTGCTGCAGTTCTACTGAAGAACGACACTGGGTGTCGTTCCTGTTCAGCCCAAAGAGTGGAGAATCGGGCAGTGTAAGATGCTCCAGAGATCCCTACCATGGATTTAGCTAGCTCATTAGCAACATCTTTTTTATCTGTGATTATGCCATCAATCTTCAAAGCAGGTGGTGACAGTGATGTGCTCTTTCCAGCGATCTTACGCACCTTGTCCCATACCCATGCTAAGGGGGTCCTAGGTTTAATCAAGGAGACATACTGTCTCCATGACGTCCGTCTAGCCTCCTTTAGCACTCGCCTGGCCTTGGCTCGGGTCTTTTTTGTAATGGATCAAGGTTACATCACTGGGGCGTCGTTTCAACTTCCTTAATGCAGCTTTTCTTGCTCTGACAGCTTGTTGGCATTCATCAGACCACCATGGTACCGGAGGTCGACGGTAATGCCCGCTACTTTTGGGAATGGATGCTTCTGCTGCAAGGTGAATTTGTGATGTGAAGTGATTAACAGCATCTTGAACACTCTGGAAATCATTCACAGATCCTTGCAATACTGCAGTTGATCTAAAAAGATTCCAGTCCGCATGTTCAAGTCGCCATCTCTGCACTCCATTGACTGGAATACCATTCACCTCCTCCAAAAGTATTGGAAAATGGTCGCTTCCATGTAAGTCTTCCATAACCTGCCAAGTGAAATCCATCTGTGAATCAGGTGAGACAATTGACAGGTTTATATTGGAGAATGTCCCAGTTTGAATTTGGAAATGTGTGGGAGTGTCACTGTTCAATAAAACTGCATCTACTCTTAGGAGCAAGGACTCCAAGGCCCTTCCTCGAGGGTTGCACAAAGTGTCTCCCCAGAGGTGATGCCGACCATTGAAATCTCCCAAGAGTAGAAATGGATGTGGCAACTGCCCAAGTAGATCTTCCAAATCATTTATGTTGAGATTATGTGGAGGACGGTAGATAGATGCAACAGTGTAAGGTCGTGTCAAGCCTATTCTCACAGCCTTCACCTGCAGTGTTGTCTGCAGGTGGATGGCCTGGAAAGGAATATCCTGACGTACCATTACTGCTACTCCTCCATGAGGTCCATTGTCAAAGGTCCCATAATGGGCTTGAATTTGGAATCCTCTCAGGGAAATCGGTTGATTTTCCCTGGTCATAATCTCTTGTAGGCATACACAAACTGGGTTATATGAAGCTATCAGATGTTGCAATTCTTCCCATTTTGCATGAATTCCCTGACAGTTCCATTGGATTATGGTATCCAGTTCTTTAAACTATTTTTTCATAAGGTGTTTGGCAGCACCTGTGGTCAAGGTTTGCTCTACACCTTTAGGCTGTCCCTTTCCAGGATCTTGGGAGAGTCTTTTGAGGGGTTGTTTACCCGTGGAACTAGTTTCCACAGGCTTTCTTTTGACAGGCTCAGGATTTCTTTGCCTGGGCAAAGAACGGACCTGAGCCTTTGCTTCAGGGGCATTCTGCCTAGCAGCGGAGGCCCCTGTGGATGTGGTGGCAGCTGGAGCTGTCACCGTTCAGACCCCTGGAGCCCTTCCTGACGGCTCCAAAGATCCAATCTTGAAATGAGTCTTTTGAACAGACTCAGGATTCCTTTGCCTGGGCAAAGGGCTAACCCGAGCCTTTGCTTTAGGGGCATTCTGCCTAGCAGCGGAGGCCCTTGTGGATATGGTGGCAGCTGGGGCTGTCACCGTTGAGGCCTCTGGAGCCTCACCTGATGGCTCCAAAGACCTTACTTTGGGAGGAGGAGTCTCCTCAATAGACCCCTCACTCCTACTCCATTTCTGGTGCAATTCACCAGAGGCAGTTTCAGCAATTGGGGACTAAGGTTTAAAAGAAGTGGCAGAGTGTGTGGTGTAAGAAGCATTGGAGGGCAAGGGTTGGTGGGAAGGAGGATGAGCCAGAACCGAAGCAAAGGATTTACCTGGCTGTGCAAACAGCACACGGGCACGTCGCTTTGCCTCTGGAAAACTAACTTTCTCCTTGCTCCTTAATACCAATACTTCTTTCTCAAATTTGTACCTTTTACACTGCTTTGAAGAAGCTTCATGAGCTTCTTTGCAGTGATAACAGCATATTGGACCTGGACAGTTGTCATCTTCTTGATGACCTGTTGTACCACACTTTACACATATTCTTGCTTGTCCATTTTCCTTAAAACGGCAAGAGTTGGCTCCATGCCCATAACCCTGGCAGTGGAAGCACCGCATAGGGTTGGGCTTGAGCCCCAGGGATGTTGCATAGCGCATGCAGACGGTCACTCTCATCTGGTGACGAAACCTCAACTATCAGGCTACCATCTCGCTGTGGGGTGATGCGAGGATCACGTTGATATACCTCAACGATTTTCCTATGTACTTCAAAAATATCAAGATCCATGATTGATACACCATCAATGGTCTTCACTACTAGGTACTTACTATATGAAATACTCTCATATTTACCAGGTAAGATTTCCTTGGTGGATTGAGGAGGACTTTTCCCCTTCTTACCTGGTTTGGGAGCCCAGGAACCATTACGATTCCCATTCTTGCCCTTTGGAAGCTGGAAAGGCTCCAGAGTGACATGTGATGTTCCAGAGGGAATGGTCGGGGGATTGCGTAGGTCATCAGGGAGAGAGCTAGATCTTTGTAAATTTGTAGTACTCATACAAATTAGTATTCTTCATTTCCTCACCCCCCACCCACCATGGAGTCCAACGAGGGGAAGCTATAGTTGGGCTCAAAATCTCCCAACAGACACAGGGGTAATGAGGAAATATACCACTATTACAGTACTGATGGCAGTCACGGGACCTATGCGCTGCCGACTGAATAATGTCTGTTTGACCCTAGCCATATTTGACCAACCGATTGACTTGACCGGGCCTTGATCAAGACACCCGTCTAACCAGAATAAAGGACCAAAGAGGTGTGTTGCTAGCTGCAGGGCACAGCGTGCAGCATCGCTCAACTTCCAGGACTCCTGTCTCCTGGTAATACGGGATACGGCAAACACATGTGGGAGAGTTCTCCCTGGTCCAAGATGGAATGAACCAGGGGTGGGTGTACCATCCCCTCTCATAGGCCTTGGTGCACCAGGAAGCCATTTTGTCTCATCCCTCACTGGTGACCCCTCCAGTATGGGTAGCCCTCTGGTCTGGCTCACCATATCATTGGGACCTCAAGCCCCCCCCACCGCGGCAAGGCGTCTTCCGTTAGGGGGGGCCATGACTGGGAGAAGGAGATTGGGGTGCAATCAACTGCTACAGGATATGTCGAGTGTAGATGGACCAGGGGCTGCGGTACAGGTGCAATATATTGAGGAGGTGGCCCATATTGTGTCAACTGAGGCAGCACCGAGTGCCCGGTCTAGGCCACAGCTTCAGTCCCTGATAATTGGTCGTGGTGGCAATACAGCTGTAGACAAGTCAGCTGGTTCTCTAAATGTAGGGGTCGCAACCTGCTGATATCCTGAAGTGTCTCTCCTATCGCCTACATCAGCAACGGGCTGATTGTTCCACCACAGGGGTCAACTACAGGCAACTAGTGGAGGCGGGCATGACTGCTGCCCTGTGACTTCCTCGCTGCAGGTCCGGATAGTCGACAATGGTGATAGCGTAGTGGTAGAGGTTGGCAAAATCCCCTATGTAGCAGTGGAAGGTGTGGGCTGTTGGCCTTTCAAGAGAGTTGCCAATGCTAGCATCTAAGCCTGCATTTGCATCTGCTTCTGTGCCTGCATATGGGCCAGCTGGTCCCCTACCAGCGCTCCCAATCGGTCCATGAGACGTGCTTCCAGTTGGGCCAGTTGCCTTCCAGCTGCTGTTCAAGGTCACCAGCTGCAGCAGCCCCAGAATCAGACTGTGCCCTCTCAAGGCCATAGCACTCTGAGCAGGTGCCAACCTTGGGTCTGGTCCAATGGGTAATTCGTCCTGAGGGTCTGCATTTTCTGGGATCGGTGGTCGAAACCCTGGCTGTGACGTTTTGTTGCAGGGCATGCCAGGCAGTACCTGTGATCCGTGAGGCAGTGTGGTGCGTGACCGCAGTCTATACGGTACAGACCCACAAGCCTCCACGTCACACTGAAAAATATCACTGCACTTTGGTCGAGACACACAGGCGGACACACTTTTTATTTCAAATTATTCATTATCCATAGGTGAGCACCACAGAAGTAAAGCACTAAAATAATCACAAATCCTGACCAATGGTAATAAAATAATAAAAATATACAATGGGTAAAAAGGACAAAAGTGCAAAGAAAGTAAAAAAAAAAAAGTCACAGAGGGTACTGGCCAAGAGACCTACAACAAAATAAAATTGAAAAAAGTAAAACCTGAAATACAATGTATTTACGCCGTGGATATTGTTCCGGCACCGGATCCTATAACATCTCGGCTATTCATCCGGCAATCAATTTTTTCACAGAAAACGTCCTTTGACATTTAGGGGGTGGAGTTTTTGAAGTTGGAAGTTATAGATTGTTAGAAAAAATTTTTAAAAAAAGGGGGCCCAAAGTTGTTGCTTTTTAAACTTATGTTCTCAATCTCATATATAAAAAAATTTAGAATAGTGCAAGAAAAAAGGGCCCAAA
>NC_051391.1:23446202-23454955 GCF_015228065.2 Penaeus monodon | reverse complement strand
CCAACTTTGCAGCAGTTAAGAACTGAGATTTTGCGAACATTCTTTTGTGATTTATGGGGATTTTTGTGGGCCCTTTGCAAGAAATCAAGAGCTTAACTCATACACCAGTAGGAGGGGGGTTAAAAGATTGGCTTGCACTGATGTCAACAGAAAAAAAGATAATCATGGCATTTTGGTATCAGGGGGGAATGAGCGAGGTCAGAAGGCCAAGGCAGCTGCCGCTCACCCTTGTGTGCCTTTTCCTCCCCCACAATGTTTTTAAAACCCGCACAGGAGTTGTCTTCATGAAAAAATGGAGGGAACAAGGAAGTATCCCTCCAAAAAACAAACCCGAGAGATTAGGTGACCTTGGCATTTAGGGACTAGCATCCACCCAAAACCAAAAAAGGGAAGTTGCATTAAAAAAGGACTAAGAATCGGGCACACAAGACGACCATGGGCTGATGAGGGCAAAAAGCCCCGCATTTTGTGAAGGATCCCAAGACCATTAACGATTTACATGTAGGGGAAAAGATGTCAACATTCTCACACCAAAGAGTATGTATTTTTCCCCCCTTTTACACTAAAAAAATGTAGGGGGGAGGATTGTGAATAGATATATCATTTTTATGGAAAACTGAAAAAGTTTTTTATTGCATAGTTATGTAATAAGTAATCCAGGAATTGAATAAAATAAGAACCGGAAGGGGATTTTTTAAACCTTAATATGCAACCCCTTTGTTTTCTGCTGTTTATCTCACCCTTAAGGGGACAAATCATGGCTTATATCAGTTGGTTACTCTAAAATCAGCGGGGCCTTAAATATTGTATAGGCGGTAAAAAAATACTTTTTGGCAGAGACTCATCCGGGCTTTAAGGGTTTACACCCCCCGTCAGATGAAATAGACGGGTTTACCAGTCTCTATGATAACAACAATGAGACATTGAAAACTATCAACGCCTTCCCCGCAGGGCTTTTTGCAGTCAGCCCTTCCATATGGGTTTTCCCCTCCTCGAATGAGTTTTTAAACCCTTGCCGATGGGCATGGCATGTAGTACATGCCATGCCCCCTTGAGTTTACTTTTTTAATTTTTTAATACAAAAGGCTACATTTGTCACCAATGAGCCAGTTTTCGAGTATGCCCGTTCGCCCATTAAACCCCTTTTTGTTGATTACGAAAATATTTTACGTTATCATTTGCTGTTTCTAATGTTTTTAAAAATTTTTTAATTTTAATTTTTTCAATAAAAATAACGGATCTTCTTTTTTTCTGGTTTTTTGGGTTCAACCAGCGGATGTGGCCAAAAGTATTAAGCCAAAGGTCCCATTTATTCTATCAATCTATATAAGATCATAAAGTTTTTTTCTCCCTTAAAAAATGTTTCCCTTTTTTAAGATTTTTCATTTTTATGTTAAAATTTTGAATTATAAAATCTTTACTTTTTTAAATTTGGAAATAATTTTTTTTTGGCGCTCGGTTTTTGTATTTTTGGGGATGGAGTAAAAAAGTTTTATTGTTAGGGTGGTGGTGCATTGGGGGCATGTGGAGGAAAATTTTTTCAAAAGGGGGTGAGATGGGGATTTTGGGGGCATTTACCCTGAGACGGGCCAACACCACCCCCCCTTTGTCTTTCCGTGGGATGCTTTCCACAGTTCTTTTTTTTGTTTTTTTGTGTTGAGTTGGGGGTTTGGGCCCACTCACTTTGCCACGGGAGAGATTTTTGCTTTATAAGTGACACAAAACCCCTGATATCTGTACGGTCTATGCTAAGGTCCAGATTACATTGACCCGGCTAATTTGCACCCCTGCTCCATTGCCATGGATCCCAGAGGGCCTGGTACCCATATTAGCTTGTTTGATTTTTTTGGCACCATGTAGTTTAGGAGATATTCCCCAAAAGTCATTTTGGTGATTTCTAATTTTTTAATGGTTTTCAGTGAATTTAAGAATCTGAAAAAAAATAATATTCTTCGTGGGTCGTCGAAGGCAAAATCAATGGCTTTACAATGGAAAAAAAAGTTCAGCAAAAAAGATCGAAATATGATTGGGGAGTCTGAACTTTAGTTACATTCGTCGCCCATACACCCGCCCCCACACACTCTTCGTTTGGGCCGTCGGATATATAAAAAAAGGGGGGAGTTTAACAAGGATCTTTTGAACCTTGGGTCCCTCCATTTCCCGGCGCCAGGGCCCTTTGGTGAGGGAAGCGGGTTCCAAAGAAAAATTGGGGGTTTTTCCAATGGCGTTTGTTTGACGAACCTGGGTTCGATGGTAAAAGAGATCTATACCGACTTTTTTGAGAGGTCGGGGTCTGTGGCAAAGGGCCAATGCCATATGCCATTAGGGTGGCTTGGGTCTTTGGGGCATAGCCAAGGTTAAGGGCCCGTCTGATCGAAGGGGAGGTTTTCCTGACTCTAGCTTTGTTTTTTTGTAATTTCTGTAAAGACGCTCGATCCGAGGCATTTCAGGGCCCCAAGACACACACGCAAACGGGCTCTGCACGCATCCAAACCTTTAAACTTGTTCTCGATTCCGAACCATACACGATTGCCCCATAATCTACTTTAGACCTAAATCAGGGTTTTATATTCCATTAGCAAAGACTGTTTCAGCTTCCATTTATTACCAGAAATGCACTTTAATAAATTTTGTGTTTTTTGACATTTTTTTTTAACTGACCAAGGGGTTTTTCCCAATTGGGGCTCTATCAAAAAAATCCAAGAAACTTAGCGTTTTTGAAGGGTATTGGGTGGTTGTCTGGGAGTTACCCTGATTTTTGGTTTTCCCCCAGTAAAAAAAAATTACCCCAATACTTTTTCAATGGAAAACTTAAAAAACCCCATGGAGGCCCCTTTATGAATCTACCCAGTGCCCTTTTGGATACGTTTTGCTAGAATTCTGTAATATTGCTGGAGTGCCACAAAGCACAATCATCAGCGTACAGTGAGTATTTAAGATTCCCAGGAGGAGTTGGAAAAGTCATTTAAACAACATAGAAAAAGTTGGTGACAAGACATTCCCTTTTGGGGGCCCGTTTTCCCCGGACAAAAAAGCCGAAAAAGGTATTTTCAGAAAATATTTTTACAGCAAACGTTCTGTCAGAAATGAAATTTTTAATAAAAAAAAACGCAAGTTTCCACGTAATCCAAAAACATAAAGTTTTCTGGTAGGCCCTATCGCCATGTATGTCGTAGGCTTTTTTTTATATCTAAAAAAACTGAAATCAAAAAACTTTTTTGGCAAGACCTTTGAATATGACTGTCCCGCTTTACTAGCTGATCGAGAGTTTGGCGCCCCCTTTCGGAAGCCGCACGCTCGTCAACTATTTAAAATTTCTGGAATTTAAAAAATGCCTACTGTTAACAATTCGTTTCCCTGACCTTGCATAAGAACTTTTCAAAAAGCAAATTGGGCGGTAGGAGATGGGAAGTCGTGATTTCCCCCTTCCTTTTAATTGGGGAAAGATGTGGCGAAGTGCCATGAGTTTGGAAAAGTGGGCTTTTTAAATTTTATTGTACATTTAGCAAATTTAACAGTCATCATAATTTAAAATGTTTACATCTCATATCGAATCCATTGGGGCCCGGGGATGTTCCTTACCTTTAGGGCCCGGACAAACTCATCCCTTAAGATCTTTATTTTAATCAAATCACTCCTGTGGCAAAGTGAATTGGTTGAGTCAGCCTCTTCCTTATGATCATGAAGGTGGGGTGGGGAATTAGCGAAACTGTGTGTATGAGAGAATTGCCTGGCGAGTGCATTTGCAATGTCCTAGGGAAACGAAATTTGTGCCCTCTCAATGATGTTTTTAATTTTTTAAAAAATGTTTTTTTCATTAATTTTAAATTTAAAAGGGACCAAACCTTTTGTTTTTGTATGTGTTATTGTAGAGCAAAGCTCCGCCGGAGTTCTTTTGCTTGTCTATTACTCTACGAGCCCTAGCTCTTTCTTGTTTTTAATTTCAAAAGTTCTTTTGTGGTTTTTTTTTGAAAAGCCTGTAGGCCCTTTTTGCGTCGGCACAGCGCCTGCGGCAATCTGGTTCCCCCATGGAAAACCCGTGCTTAACGCTATCTGTCGAAGATTTAGGAATGGTAGCAAAGCTGCCTTTTATAATTTTAATTCTGAATTTGTTTACTTTATCATCAATGGTTTTTCCCAAAAAGTTCGAGCTTGACGTCCCTTTGAAGGCGACCCAGCTGTCTTTTTTCGAAAATTTTGGCGCTGAAGGGGGTTTCACGTGTCGCAGAATATTTTAAACAAAATAGGGGAAAATGATCGCTTCCAATGATATCCCAATTTTTGAAACTTCAACTCTAGTTACATAAAAAAAGGAGATCCTTGATACTATTAATTCTAATGCTCAATTCTACATGGAAAAGCTTGCAGATTTCCCAATAATGCCAACCCCTTTGCATCATACGAAGTCCTTTTCCCTTCACTTACACAGCCATACTCTGCAGCCCTTATATAAAGCTTGCTTGCTGGTTGCTGAGATTTGCAAAGTTCTGGTTCGCCAGGCTTTCACTTATGGCCCGGCCTACTATACGCTTTCCCATTTCTCATCACATCGAAACAATTGTTCGCCCCACACCTGCTCATCCATCCCCTCGAGAGGGAATCGCTTAGTAAAAGAAAAGTTTGAGTCCTTGCTATGCCTGGGAATTAACTGGTCATAGGCTCTGCATGTAGTGTTTTAAGAGGAATGGAGAACAACTACGCCCCTTTGTGGTGACTACAGAGCTCTCAATGCTCAGATGTGATGGATTTTTACCTAATTCCCAACATTCAAAAATTTTAAACTTCACATCTTTCTGAATTTTCCCATCTTCTCCAAAATTGTTTTGAATAAAGCATTCCACCAAATACCAGTCCACCCCATCCAAAAACGGACATTATCATCCCATTTGACTTGTATAAATTTTATCCAGATGCCTTTTGCAATGAAGAATGCTACACAAACATTTCATTGATGAAGTTTACGAGGACTACCATTTACCTTTGCTTATATTGATGATCTACTCATCGCCCAGTAAGGATGCTGCTGAACATCAGGATAATCTAATGCAAATTTTCAAATGTTTGAATGATTATGGTATCCAAATTAAGTAGACTAGTGTGTGTATAGAGTTTAGTCTGTTGATTTTCTCGGCCACCCCGTTTCGCAGCAGGTATCACTCCACTTCCTGCCAAATGTGAGGCCATTCAACAGTTTCCTAAGCCAACAACACAGGCCAGCTCAAGGAATTCCTAGTACAATAGATTTCATTCTGAAGTGTTCTCTTACTTCTCCAACCACTGTTTTTCCATAAACAAACTATGCAAGAAAGTTCAGCAATCGCTCTTGTTGGATTCCTGAAACTGATATAGCCTACAATGCTGCTAAGCAAGCCCTCAGTGCAGTAATTACACTCAAACTTTCCCAGTCAAGATGCCCAATGTCCTTTAAACTATGATGCCTCCAACACTGGCACGGGAAAGCTGTTCTGCAACAATATGTGGAATGTGGATGGAAACCTTTAGCCTTTTATTCAATTTGACTTATTAACTGCTAAACAAAATTGTAGCCAATTTCATTGAGAACTTTTATCTATTTATAAGATGATCAAACGGTTTCAGCATTAGTAGAAGGCCCAAGAAGTTCCCCATCTTTATCGTTTCGCAAGCCACTCTCAACTATCTTCCACACCAACAAGTCTACCTACCACCCCTCGACAAATTCGTCATATTGATTACATTTCACAGTTCACTACAGACATCTGGTACATTAAAGGCCAAAAAAATACTCCAGTTGATGCCCTTCTCGCAATGTCTCTGCTGTTAATTCTTCTCTCACCGATTAGGGAAAGCAGTTGCTGCAGACCAAGCCAATGATGCTTCACTGCAGCAACTTATAGATAGTCCTGTTTATCAGTTGAATAAAATTAAAGTCATGTAACAGATGTAAACTGTATGCTGATGTTTCTAATGACACCATTTGTCCACATCTACCTCGGAAATATCGACTTGCCATCTTCAAGCATTTTCGATATCTCCCATCCTGGTTTTGCGTGCATCACAGCATTTGTCCCCAAGATTCATCTAGACTGGTATCAACAGAGATATACAAAACTGGACACGTTTTGCACTAATGTTAAACTATCAAGGTAACACGCCATACAGTTTCTCCTTTTAGGTCCTTCAAATCGGTTACACTAGATTTGACCATGTTCATGCTGATCTTTTTGGTCCCCTGCCCTACTCCATGGATAAAGGTATTCTCACCCGCTTTGGGCAGATTTACTAGATGGCCGGAGGCAATTCCTTTGCTGACACTCATACTGATACTGCAGCACGAGAAAAAAGACAGAGAAGTCCCTTGAGTCGCAACTTTGGAGCAAACTTATGACTTAGCTTGAAATTTGACATCATCGCATTTCAAGTTACCATCCCCAGGCAACGGGCTCATCGAACGATTCATTGTCAGCTGAAATCATCACTCATGGCTCATCAACAGAAGACTGGGGCAAACTTCCCTCTTGTGCTTTTAAGCATCATGAGCTCTCTCAAATCAAACCTCGGCTCCACTTCTGCAGAGCTTGTATATGGAACATCAGTCTGGCTACCTGGTGAATTACTCCGCAGTTTCACTGGCTCCATTACCAACCCTAATCAGGATTATGCAGCCAAGCTCAGGGAAGTGATGTCCAAGCTTTCGGCCTGTTCAGCCACGGCAGCCGTCTTCAAGCAAGTCTTTCATGAGCCAGGATCTCCATGACCATACCCACGTCCACTACAGCCACCATATGGAGGTCCATGAAGTTCTTAGGCGCATCAACTGCAATGGGATTTTTGACGCAATCGCCATCACTTGTGTTAAACCTGCTTACTTGCTGGATGTACCTATCTCCCAAACCATGTCCAGCCTTTGTATGTTCAACCAAAGAAATCTGTATCGTTGCTCCTTCTTCGTCACTAGGAGGGGGATAATGTAGTAATATCGTAGTGTCTTCGGAGATACAACTATGCCATGGTCTCCCCTGAAAATCGCCTATTCATGAATATTTGAATCTTAAATCTTAGTATTATACAGTAACCTCACTAGTCTTATCTTCGCTGGCGATAAGCTTTAACGGACTAAACACATTATTATTATCATTATTATCTAATTATGATTATTGTTACCATTATTTCCATAATTTTTATCATTATTATTATTAGTAGTAGTACCATCATTATCTTCATTATTGGTACTGATGTTGTTATTTTTGTTGTTATTGTTGTTGTTGTTGTTGTTGTTGTTGTTTTTGTTATTATTATTATTATTATTATTTTTATTATTATTATTATTATTATTATTATTATTATTATTATTATTATTATTTCTGCTATTATTGTTAATATCATTATTATTAGTAGTAGTACGACTGATACTACTGTTACTATTATTATTGTTATAATTATTATTATTATTATTATTACTATTATTATTATCATCATTAATGGTAGTAGTAGTAGTAGTAGTGTCACTACTATCAACATTATTATTGATATTATTACTACTATTGTCACCATCATCATCGTTATTATTATTATTCATCCTCATTTTTTTATCAGTATTATTATTATTGCTATCATTATTATTATTATTACTATTATTACCAACGTAATCATAACATTAAGTAATTATGTTAAAATATGTGGGTCTAAAATAGTTATTTAAATTTTTTAATGATTACTACTACTATCCACAGTAATATTATTATTATTATTATAATCATTATCATTTTACTGTAATGACTATCATTATCATTATTATGATTATCATTATTATAATTATTACTATTATTATTACTGTTAATATGATCATTATTGTCATTACTATTGATAATATTATTTTGCTATTATTTTTATTAGTTAAGTTATTATCTAGTTATTATCATTATTTTACTATACTATACAACCACTTTTAAAAATACCATTTAATATCTATTGATATATTACTACTATTATCACTACTACAACACTTTATTATTATCTTATCATTATTTATTTTTTTTTAAATTTGATTATTGCAGAAGAGTAGATTCCCGGGGTGTTGCAAGTCTTCGTTTAAGTTTTCCAATGCAACCAGCACATCATGCGGGTATGCAAGGGTTGTGGGCGTCCCAAAACAAGATGCCAAGACAACATTCATTTTTCATGGAGAGGCCAAAGGGAAGCCTCCGAAATGCAGAGTCTATGGCCATCACTAAGGTACCCCGGTGAAAGCCCCGGGGGTCGAGGATGGCCCAAAAACAGTCACACTCCAGTACCACTTCCTTTATTTTTTCTCTTCGGACTCTTCAGGAGTGGCCATGGCCATCAAGGGCTCTGCAGGAGGCTTACAGTAAGTGGTGCCACTCAGGAGTCATTGAGGAGGCTGGAGCCCCTGCTTACACCCCTCGGTTTCCCGGAAGAAGGCGATTCAGACGTTCCGGCGAACATTCGTTCTTCGGGGCCGTTCCACATGCTGGAAGGGCGCCCCGGACGCACCCAAAGGGGCGGGGGAATAGTGAGGTATCAGTGCAAGTTTTTTAAGATGGGCCAAAGGGATTCATTGGAGAGGTGCGGGGTTTCCGTGGGAGCACGAATTTACCGCAAACCTCACCATAGTTTCAGCTACTGGTGTAAGGTGCGGGACGGAGCCTTTTATCACACCGTTTAAAGTGGCGATGCCCGCGAAGCGGATAAAAGGTAAGGGCCAGGATAGGTGGGCCCTGTTTATCCATAAAAAAAAAAACAAAAAAAAAAAA
>NC_051391.1:23427038-23446102 GCF_015228065.2 Penaeus monodon | reverse complement strand
AGTAATTCACCAGGTAGCCAGACTGATGTTCCATATACAAGCTCTGCAGAAGTGGAGCCGAGGTTTGATTTGAGAGAGCTCATGATGCTTAAAAGCACAAGAGGGAAGTAGTCCAGTCTTCATGTTGATGAGCCATGAGTGATGATTTCAGCTGACAATGAAATCGTTCGATGAGACCGTTGCCTGAGGATGGTAACTTGAAATGCGATGATGTCGAATTTCAAGCTAAGTCATAAGTTTGCTCCAAAGTTGCGACTCAAACGGACTTCTCTGTCTTCTCTCGTGCTGCAGTATCAGTATGAGTGTCAGCAAGAGGAATTGCCTCCGGCCATCTAGTAAATCTGTCAAAGCAGGTGAGAATATACCTTTATCCATTGGAGTAGGGCAGGGGACCAACAAGATCAGCATGAACATGGTCAAATCTAGTGGTAACCGATTTGAAGGACCTAAAAGGAGAAACTGTATGGCGTGTTACCTTGATAGTTTAACACTTAGTGCAAAAACGTGTCCAGTTTTGTATATCTCTGTTGATACCAGTCTAGATGAATCTTGAGGACAAATGCTGTGATGCACGCATACCAGGATGGGAGATATCGGAGATGCTTGAAGATGGCAAGTCGATATTTCCGAGGTAGATGTGGACAAATGGTGTCATTAGAAACATCAGCATACAGGTTTACATCTGTTACATGAACTTTAATTTTATTCAACTGATAAGCAGGACTATCTATAAGTTGCTGCAGCTGAGCATCATTGGCTTGGTCTGCAGCAACTGCTGCATAATCGGTGAGAGAAGAATTAACAGCAGAGACATTGCGAGACAGGGCATCAACTGGAGTATTATTTTGGCCTTTAATGTACCAGATGTCTGTAGTGAACTGTGAAATGTAATCAATATGACGAATTTGTCGAGGAGTGTAGGTAGACTTGTTGGTGTGGAAGATAGTTGAGAGTGGCTTGCGATCGATAAAGATGGGGAACTTCTTGCCTTCTACTAGATGCTGAAACCGTTTGATCATCTTATAAATAGATAAAAGTTCTCAATGAAATGTGCTACAATTTTGTTTAGCAGTTAATAAGTCAAGTTGAATAAAAGGCTAAAGGTTTCCATCCACATTCCACATATTGTTGCAGAACAGCTCCAGTGCCAGTGTTGGAGGCATCAGTAGTGATGGACATTGGAGCATCTTGACTGGGAAAGTTGAGTGTAATTACTGCACTGAGGGCTTGCTTAGCAGCATTGTAGGCTATATCAGTTTCAGGAATCCAGACAAGAGCGATTGGCTGAACTTTCTTGCATAGTTTGTTTATGGAATACAGTGGTTGGAGAAGTAGAGAACACTTCAGAATGAAATCTATTGTACTAGGAATTCCTTGAGCTGGCACTGTGTTGTTGGCTTAGGAAACTGTTGAATGGCCTCACATTTGGCAGGAAGTGGAGTGATACCTGCTGCAGAAACTGTGTGGCCGAGAAAATCAACAGACTAAACTCTATACACACACTAGTCTACATTAATTTGGATACCATAATCATTCAAACATTTGAAAATTTGCATTAGATTATCCTGATGTTCAGCAGCATCCTTACTGGCGATGAGTAGATCATCAATATAAGCAAAGGTAAATGGTAGTCCTCGTAAACTTCATCAATGAAATGTTTGTGTAGCATTCTTCATTGCAAAAGGCATCTGGATAAATTCATACAAGTCAAATGGGATGATAATGTCAGTTTTCGGGATGGGGTGGACTGGTATTTGGTGGAATGCTTTATTCAAATCAATTTTGGAGAAGATGGAACATTCAGAAAGATGTGAAGTAAATTCTTGAATGTTGGGAATTAGGTAACAATCCATCAGCATCTGAGCATTGAGAGCTCTGTAGTCACCACAGGGTCGTAGTTGTTCTCCATTCCTCTTAGACACTACATGCAGAGCATATGACCAGTTAATTCCCAGGCATAGCAAGGACTCAAACTTTTCTTTTACTAAGCGATTCCGATCTCGAGGTGATGGATGAGCAGGTGTGGGGCGAACAATTGTTTCGATGTGATGAGAAATGGAATGCTGTATAGTAGGCCGGGCCATAAGTGAAAGGCCTGGGCGAAGCCAGAACTTCGCAAATCTCAAGCAACCAAGCAAGCAAGCTTTATAGTAAGGGCTGCAGAGTATGGCTGTGTAAGTGAAGGAAAGGACTTCAGTAGTGATGCAAATGGGTTGGCATTGATTGTGGAAATCTGCAAGCTATTTCCATGTAGAAGTTGAGCATTAGTAGATTAATAGTATCAAGGAGTCTCCATTTTTTTATGTAAACTAGGAGGTTGAAGTTTCTAAAATTGATGACTCATTGGGAAGCGATCATCTTCCTATTTTGATTAAATATTCATGCGACACAGTGAGAACGCCTTCAGCGCCTAAATTTAACGTAAAAAGAGCAGACTGGGTCGCCTTCACAAGGAGCGTCAAGCTCGAACTTGTTGGAGAAACCATTGATGATAAAGTAAACAATATTCAGAATTCAATTATAGAAGCAGCATTGCTATCCATTCCTAAATCTTCGACAGATAGCGTTAAGCACAGAGTTCCATGGTGGACACCAGATTGCCGCAGGGCGCTGTGCCGACGCAATAAGGCCTACAGGCTTTTCAAAAATAACATCACAAATGAGAACTTTTGTAATTACAAACAAGCAAGAGCTAGGGCTCGTAGAGTAATAAGACAAGCAAAAAGAGACTCCTGGCGGAGCTTTGTCTCTACAATAAACAGCAATACAAAAACATCAGAGGTTTGGTCCACTATTAATTAAATTAATAGAAAAAAAACATCTTTTAAAATTAACAACATCATTGAAGAGGGCACTAATTTCGATTCACCTAGAGACATTGCTAATGCACTCGCCAGGCAATTCTCTCATACACACAGCTCAGCTAATTACCATCCCACCTTCATGATCATCAAGGAAGAGGCTGAGCTGCAACCAATTCACTTTGCCACAGGAGATGACTTTGATTACAATAAAGATCTTACAATGGATGAGCTTGTCCGGGCCCTAGAAGCCTGTAGAGGAACATCCCCAGGCCCCAATGAGATTCGATATGAGATGATGAAGCATCTTAATTATGATGACATGATTAAGTTGCTAGAAGTGTACAATGAAATTTGGAAAAGCCACACTTTTCCAAACTCATGGCACTTCGCTCACATCATTCCCATATTGAAAGGAAGGAGGTAATCACAGACTTGCCATCTCCTACCGCCCAATTGCGTTGACAAGTTGCTTATGCAAGGTCATGGAACGAATTGTTAACAGTAGGCATTTTTTAAATTCCAGTAATTTACTAGTTGACGAGCAGTGCGGCTTCCGCAAGGGGCGCCAAACTCTCGATCAGCTAGTAAAGCTGGACAGTCATATTCAAGAGGTCATTGCCAAAAAAGATTTTTTGATTTCAGTATTTTTAGATATAGAAAAAGCCTACGACATGACATGGCGATATGGCCTACTCAGAAAACTTTATGCTTTTGGATTACGTGGAAACTTGCGTTGTTTTATTCAAAATTTCATTTCTGACAGAACGTTTGCTGTCAAAATATTTTCTGACAATATCTCTTTTTCGGACATTTTTGTCCAGGGAAACGGGGTCCCACAAGGAAGTGTCTTGTCACCAACATTATTTCTATGTATGATTAATGACATCTTACCAACTCCTCCTCGGAATCTTAAATACTCACTGTACGCTGATGATTGTGCATTGTGGCACTCCAGCAATATTACAGAATTCTCAGCAAATCGTATCCAATAGGCACTGGATATGATTCATAACTGGGGCCTCCAGTGGGGTTTTAAGTTTTCCATTAGAAAGAGTATTGGGGTAATTTTTTTCACGTAGGAGGAAGCCAAACATCAGGCTAACTCTAGACAACCACCCAATACCCATTCAAAATTCTGCTAAGTTTCTTGGGCTATTTTTTGATAGTAGACTCAATTGGAAAGACCACATTGGTCAGTTAAAAAACAAATGTCAAAAAGCACTAAATTTATTAAAGTGCATTTCTGGTAATAAATGGAGAGCTGATAGACAGTCTTTGCTAATGGAATATAAAACCCTGATTTAGGTCTAAAGTAGATTATGGGTCAATCGTGTATGGTTCGGAATCGAGAACAAGTTTGAAAGGTTTGGATGCTGTGCAGAATGCCTGTTTGCGTGTGTGTCTTGGAGCCCTGAAATGCACTCGGATCGAGCGTCTTGACAGAAATTACAAACAAGCAAGAGCTAGAGTCAGGAATACCTCCCCTTCGACTCAGACGGGGCCAGTTAACCTTGAGCTATGCCGCAAAGACCCAAGCCACCCTAATGGCAATAGTGGCATTAGGCCCTTTGCCACGAGACTCCACGACCTCGTCAAGAAAGTCGGTATAGATCTCTCTACCATCGATACCCAGGTTCAGTCAAACATAGCGCCATTGGAAACCCCCAATTTTTCTATCATGGAAGCCTGGCTTCCATCAGCCAAGGCCATGGCGCCGGAAGTGGAGGTACGCCAGAGGTTCAGAAAGATCCTTGTTAAACATCTCCCTTTTTTCATATATATACCGACGGCTCCAAGACAGAAGAGTGTGTGGGTGCGGGTGTATGGTCGACTGAATGTGAACTAAAGTTCAGACTCCCGAATCATATTTCGATCTTTCTTGCTGAACTTTTTGCCATTGATAAAGCCATTGATTTTGCACTATCGACGACCCACGATAGAATAGTTATTTTTTCAGATTCATTAAGTTCACTGAAAGCCATTAAAATCATTAGAAATCACCAAAAATGAACTTTTGGGTAATATCATCCGTAAGCTACATGGTGCCAATAAATCAATCAAGCTAATATGGGTACCAGGCCACTCTGGTATCCATGGCAATGAGCAGGCTGACAAATTAGCCGGGTCAACTGATAATCTGGACCTTAGCATAGACCGTACAGATATCAGGTGTTTTGTGTCACTTATAAAAGCAAAAATACATCTCCTGTGGCAAAGTGAGTGGACCAACCTCCAACTCACACACAAAACCAAACAAAAAATAGAACTGTGGAATGCATCCCACAGGAAAGACAGAAGGGAGGAGGTGGTGTTGGCCCGTCTCAGGGTCAATGCCACCAAAATCACCCATCTCACTCCCTATATTGAAAGAAATTTTCCTCCACAGTGCCCCCAATGCACCACCACCCTAACAATAGAACACTTATTACTCACATGCCCAAAATACAGAAACCAGAGACAGCCAATAAAAAATTATTTCCAATTAAAAAGTAAAGATTTTATAATATCAAATATTTTAACATATAATGAAAAAATCATTAATAAAGGAATCACTTTTTTAAGGGAGACAAAACTTTATGATCTTATATAGATTGATAGAATAAATAGGATCCATTGGCTTAATAACGTTGGCCACATGCCGCTGGTTGATAGCCAAGAAATCCAAGAAAGAAAGAAGATGCTGTTATTTTTATTGTAAAAATTAGAATTAATATAATGTTATAAACATTAGTAACAGCAAAATAAGATAACGTAAAATATTTTCGTAAATCAACGAAAAGGGTGAATGGGCGAAACAGGCAGTACTCGTAACTGGCTCATTGGTGACAAATGTAGCCATCTATGTATTAAAACAATTAAACAAGTAAACTCACAGCGGGCATGGCATGTACGTACATGCCATGCCCATCGGCAAAGGGTTAAAACTACATTCGAGGATGGTAAACCATATGGAAGGGTCATGACTGCAAAAAGTCAGTGCTGGGAAGGCGTTGATAGATTCAATGTCATCATTGTTGTTATCATAGAGACATGGCTAAACCGTCTATTTCAGTCTGACGGCGGTGTAAAGCCCTTAAAGCCCAGGATGAGGTCTCTTGGCCAAACAGTATTTCTACCGCCGTATACAATATGTTAAGGCCGTGCTGATTTTAGAGTAACCAAACTGTATATAGAGCCATGATTAGTCCGTTAAGGCTGACGATAAGTCAGCAGAAAACAAGAGGATGTTGCATATTAAGGTTTAAATAATCCCGTTCCGGTGTCTTATTTTATTCAAATTCCTGAGATTACTTATGTACATAACTATGCAAATAAAGAAACTTTTGTCAGTTACACATAAAAAGATGATATATCTATATCACAATCCTCCCCCAATACATTTTTCAGTGTATATAAGGGAGACAAGTACATACGTCTTTGGTGTGAGAATGTTGCACATCTTTCCACTACATGTACAATCGTTAATGGCTCTTGGCATCCTTCACAAAGTGCTGGACTTTTAGCCATCATCAGCCCATGAGTCAGTCTTGTGTGCCCGATTCTTAGTCTTGTTAATGCAACTTCCACTTTTCGGTTGGGATGGATGCTAGTCACCTAACTGCCAAGGTCATCTCTAATCTCTCGGAGTTTGTTTCTGGAGGTATACTTCCATTGTTCCCTCCATTTATCATGAAGACAACTCCTGATGCTGGGTTTCAAATCAGTGTGTGGGAGAGGAAAACGAGCATCACAAGGCTGAGCGGCAGCTGCCTTGGCCTTCTGATCAGCTCGCTCATTCCCACTGATACCAACATGCGCATGAGTTATCTTTTTACGTGTTGACATCAGTGCAAGCCAATCTTGAACCTCCCTCACTACTGGATGTGATGAGTTTAAGCTCTTGATTTCTTGCAAGGCACTACAAGAGTCGCAATATATCACAATAGAATGGTTCGCAAGATCTCTAGTCATCTTAACTGCTGCAATGTTGGTATGTAACTCTGCAGTGAAGATAAAGGCTGCTAGAGAAAGACTGCCAGATGCAGTCTTTCTTCTGCTCACTGCTGCAAAGCCCACACCATTTTCAGACTTTGAACCATCTGTATATATTGCATCTGATCCATGGGACTTAAAAATATGCTGAAGAAATCTCTCTCTGACTTTTGCTTCAGATCTCTCCCCTTTCTCAATTTCGACCAAATCCAGCTCGACTTGATTAGTCCAAGGGGGGAATGGGGGAATTCCAACAGCAGAGACTTAAATTTGGATCTTCCACAAGATTCCTCATTCTCCTACCATAGGATCGGCTATCCTCAAGGGGGTTGAAAACCAATCTGGATGTAGGAGATCCCGGAATCCCGGTTCTCCACTCTCAGCATACAGGGGCTCTACAGGTGAAGACCTGAAAGCCCCAGTACAGATTCTGAGAGCTTCATTATGAACTGAATCCAACATCCGGAGAAGAGTGGGAGTTGCAGATGAATAAGCCTCACATCCATAATCAAGCTTACTACAAATGAGCGTTCGGTAAAGCCGCAGAAGCGTTGTGCAGTCTGCACCCCAAGATAGATGTGAAAGAAACTACAAAATACTAAGCACTTTTGTAGCGTTCACTTTTAATTGTTTGATGTGAGGCACCCATGTAAGCCTTGAGTCAAAAATTAGACCCAAGTATTTCACCTCTTGGACAAATTGCAGTGAGTTTGCTCCTAATAGAGGGAAGGATGGAACTTTCCTCGTTTGTGGAAATGTATAGCCATGGTCTTACTTGGGGAAAATTTGAACCCATGATATGTTGCCCACTGTACGACCTGATTTATTCGAGCCTGCATGTGTCCTTGCACATCCTGTAAGCTTACTCATGAGCAGTACAGGGTAAAGTCTTCCACATACAACCTTTACAATGTCATTTATAGCAATGGCAAACACTTAAGACACTCCCTTCTGGGACCCCTTCCAGCTCATCTTCCAGGTTAGAGAAACTATTTCCCACTCGAACGCTAAACTTCCTGTTAGTAAGGAAGGTTTGTATGAAGGTAGGTAATGTTCCTCCTAAACCAATGTCATACAGCTTCAATAGTTCAAAGAAGACTGCTCACATGTGATGTCGCTGTGCAAAGGAATTCTGTATAGCAGTTTCCATCCTTACAAGTGCAACTGTGGTCAATCTCAATCTTCTAAACCCATATTAATATGGGGTCAGCACGTTTTCCTTTTCTAGCAGCCATGTCAACTTGAAATTTACTATTTTCTCCATCAGCTTGCAGATGCAGTTGGTGAGAGAAATTGGTCTGTAATTTCCTGGTGTGGAAGCATCCTTACCAGGTTTAGGGACAGGAATGATTATAGCCTCTTTCCATGTGGATGGCACTGTGCCCTCTCTATAGATCCTATTGAATGAATCCAACAGGAACTTCTGGGAGCTCTCTGGTAAGTGAGATATCATTTGGTATGGAATATCGTCACTTCCTGGGGCAGTCTTCCGGCAGAAGTTCTGCTGCAGTCCTACTGAAGAACGACACTGGGTGTCATTCCTGTTCAGCCCGAAGAGTGGAGAATCGAGCAGTGTAAGATGCTCCAGAGGAGATCTCTGCCATGTTAGCTAGCTCATTTGCAACATCTTTTTTATCTGTGATGATTATGCTATCTATCTTCAGAGCAGGTTGTGACATGGATGTGCTCTTTCCAGCGATCTTACACACCTTGTCCCATACCCATGCTAAGGGGGTCCCAGAGTTAATCGAGGAGACATACTGTCTCCATGACGTCCGTCTGGCCTCCTTTAGCACTCGCCTGGCCTTGGCTCGGGTCTTTTTGTAATGGATCAAGGTTACAATGCTGGGGCGTCGTTTCAACTGCCTTAATGCAGCATTCCTTGCTCTGACAGCTTGTTGGCATTCATCAGACCACCATGGTACCAGAGGTCGACGGTAGTGTCCGCTACTTTTCGGAATGGATGCTTCTGCTGCAAGGTGAATTCGTGATGTGAAGTGATTAACAGCATCTTGAACACACTGGAAATCATTCACATATCCTTGAAATACTGCAGTTGATCTAAAAATATTCCAGTCAGTATGTTCAAGTCACCATCTCTGCACTCTATTGGCTGTAATACCATTCACCTCCTCCAAAAGTATTGGAAAGTGGTCACTTCCATGTAAGTCTTCCATGACCTACCAAGTGAAATTCATCTGCGAATCAGGCGAGCCAATTGAGAAGTCTATATTGGAGAATGTCCCAATTTGAATTTGGAAATGTGTGGGAGTGTCACTATTCAGTAAAACTGCATCTACTCTTAAGAACAAGGACTCCAAGGCCCTTCCTCGAGGGTTGCACAAAGTGTGTGTGATGCCGACCATTGAAAGCTCCCAAGAGTAGAATGAATGTGGCAACTGCCAAAGTAGATCTTCCAAATCATTAATGTTGAGATTATGTGGAGGAAGGTAGATGGATGCAACAGTGTAAGGTCGTGTCAAGTCTATTCTCACAGCCTTCACCTGCAGTGTTTTCTGCAGGTGGATGGCCTGGAAGGAAATACAAGTACTGCTACTCCTCCATGAGGTCCATTATCAAAAGTCCCATAATGAGCTTGAATTTGGAATCCTCTCAGGGAAATCGGATGATTTTCCCTGGTCATAATCTCTTGTAAGCATATACAGACTGGGTTAAATGAAACTGTCAGATGTTGCAGTTCTTCCCATTTTGCATGAATTCCTTGACAGTTCCATTGGATTAGGGTATCCAGTTCTCCAAACTACTTCTTCATAAGGTGTTTGGCATCACCTGTGGTCAAAGTTTGCCCCACACCTTTAGGCTGTCTCTTTCCAGGATCTTGGGAGAATCTTTTGAGGGGTTGTTTACCCGTGGAACTAGTTTCCACAGGCTTTCTTTGCCTGGGCAAAGGAAGAACCTGAGCTGGAGCTGTCACCGTTGAGGCCTCTAGAGCCCTGCCTGACGGTTCCAAAGACCCCACTTTGAAATGAGTCTTTTGAACAGGCTCAGGATTCCTTTGCCTGGGCAAGAGGCGTACCTGAGCCTTTGCTTCAGGGGTATTCTGCCTAGCTGCAGAGGCCCCTGTGGATGTGGTGGCAGCTGGAGCTGTCATCATTGAGGCCTCTGGAGCCTTGCCTGATGGCTCCAAAAACCTTACTTTGGGAGGAGGAGTCTCCTCAATAGACCCTTCCCTCCTACTCCGTTTCTGGTGGAATTCACCAGAGGCAGTTTAAGCAATTGGGGACTGAGGTTTAAAGGAAGTGGCAGAGTGTGTGGTGTAAGAAGCACCGGAGGGCAAAGGCTGGTGGGAAGGAGGATGGGTTACAACTGAAGCAAAGGATTTACCTGGCTGTGCAAACAGCACATGGGCATGTCGCTTTGCCTCTGGAAAACTAACTTTCTCCTTGCTCCTTATTACCAATACTTCTTTTTCAAATTTGTACCTTTTACATTGCTTTGAAGAAGCTTCATGAGCTTCTTTGCAGTGGTAACAGTATATTGAACCTAGACAGTTGTCATCTCCTTGATGACCTGTTGTACCACACTTTACACATACTCTTGGTTGTCCATTTTCTTTAAAACGGCAAGAGTTGGCTCCATGCCCATAACCCTGACAGTGGAAGCACCGCATAGGGTTGGGCACATATGGCTTTACCTTGAGGTGGTACCATGAGTCTGAGTCTGGAAGGACTAACATGTTAAAAGTTAGAAGGAGAGCTGGTGTTGATTGTTCCAAACCATCAACTTTCTTCTTAAAACGTTTTATTGCCACTACATTAAAATTCTCTAGTTCCTCTAACAGTTTCTCCTCAGAGTACCTCATCAGGTATTCACAATTCCCTTACACTGATTGAGGGTTTTGTGAGAACATGAAGCTTGAGCCCCAGGGATGCATATCGCACGCAGACGGTCACTCTCGTCTGGTGACAAAACCTCAACTATTAGGCTACCATCTCGCTTTGGGGTGAAGCAAGGATCACATTGACATACCACGACTATCTTCCGATGTACTTTAAAAATATCAAGATCCATGATTGATACACCATCAATGGTCTTTACTACTAGGTACTTACTATACGAAATACTCTCGTATTTACTAGGCAAGATTTCCTTAGTGGATTGAGGAGGACTTTTCCCCTTCTTACCTGGTTTGGGAGCCCGGCAACCATTACGATTCCCATTCTTACCCTTTGGAAGCTGGAAAGGTTCCAAAGTGACAACATGTGATGTTCCAGAGGGAATGGTCCGGGATTGCGTAGGTCGTCAGGGAGAGAGCTAGATCTTTGTAAATTTGTAGTACTCATACAAATTAGAATTCTTCATTTCCTCACCCCCCCACCCACCATGGAGTGCAACGAGGGGAAGCTATAGTTGGGCTCAAAATCTCCCAACAGCCACAGGGGTAATGAGGAAATATACGCAGCCACTGTTACAGTGCTGATGGCAGTCGCAGGACCTATGCGCTACCGACTGAACAGTGCCTGCTTGACCCTAGCCATATTTGACCAGCCGATTGACTTGACCGGGCCTTGATCAAGCCACCCGTCTAACCAGAATAAAGGACCAAAGAGGTGTGTCACTAGCTGCAGGGCGCAATGTGCAGCATCGCTCAACCTCCAGGACTCCTGTCTCCTGATAATAAGGGATGCTACACACAGCAAACACACGTGGGAGAGTTCTCCCTGGTCCAAGATGGAATGAACCAGGGGTGGGTACATCATCCCCTCTCATAGGCCTTGGTGCACCAGGAAGCCATTTTGTCTCATCCCTCACTGGTGACCCCTCCAGTATGGGTAGCCCTCTGGTCCGGCTCACCAGATCATTGGGACCTCAAGCCCCACAACCGTGGCAAGGCAGCTTCTGTTAGGGGGGTTATAAAGAAAGAAAAGTAAACCAGGAATTCGTGACTAGGCGATTTTTAGGGGACACTATGATATAACTATCTTTCAGGGATATAACTACATTTTCACATGACCAGTCTTGACTTTTCTGTTACTCTGGCCCTGCCTCACTGACTCCACTGACACTCCTCCAGTTTTTGTTGTTCTGGAAGTGAGCACCAGGTTGTTGTACATAATTGGGAGTGTTAACTACTTCCCCTTGTTAGCACAGTAGCACCTGCAGGACTGGCCTGCTGAGGTCAATTGTCTTGTTAATCATCTGCCACAAAATCTCAACAAGAGGTCAAGCAATGGTCAACCATATGGCTTCCAGCGAGGCCCATGTATCTTCACAAGACACCTACAATAATAATAATAAAAATAATAATAGTAATAATAATAACTGGGTGGATGCTTCACGTGCATGGTGAAGTGAAGTGGTGGTGTGGTAGTCTAGATAGTGTTAAGTGCTTGCATGCCTTCTCACTTGCAGCTTCCACAACTGGCTAGCTCTATGCAAGAAAGGGAGTAGCTTTTGCATGTCTCCCCTGCCATGTCACAGCCTCTCCATCATCAAGACTTCTGCAGTGCCTCCTCGTGGCCACCCATGGGTAACTGGGGACCTTGCGGTCCCAGGCTAAACTGTGGGGGATCTCGGAGCAGCAGAGGCCCCAGAGGTATGGAGCTATGGCCCACCGGCGTGTGAACACGCTCTGGCCCTGTACCAACTCCTGCCCCCTTGCCAGCCTGGGGTAATGGGGCAGCTTGGGGAAGGTGGGCCTTGCCAGTCCTCCTCCCCCCAGAAAGACCCTCTGGCAACGTCAAAAATAAATATGCTGGGGGGAAGGGTAAGCAAGTCCAGCAAGCAAGGCGGGCTGTGGGTCCCGCTGGGAGGGCAAATGTCGGGGTACAGGATTGGAACAAGAGTTACTCGTCCTGCCTGCGCCCCGGCAGGCGCCATCTCACCATGAAGCTTGTGGGGAAAGCCCTCCGGAACCCCATAGGCAGATGGGCGGTCCCACAGCCTGCCGACCCCCTTTATTTGGGGCTGTGTTGGCGACCACGGCAAAAAAGTGACTGGGAGTTGAGGTGGCTGCCCTCTCAGAGGTGAGAAGACCTGGTAGCGGCATGATCAGTGTGGGTGGGTACACCTATTGCTGGTCGGGCCACAGTGATGGTCACCACCTCCAGGGTGTAGCCATAGCCATCTCCAGCCGACTTCAGCCCTCGGTAGTTAAGGTGACATCGGTTGAGCGTATTATGGCATTGAGACTGAAGCATACTTTTGGCATCATGTCTCTTATTGCTGTATATGCCCCTACCGGTGTATATAAAATTGATGTGAAAGAGGTGTTCTATGCCAAACCTGCATCTGTCGCAGACAGATGCAGGTTTGGCATAGAACCTGCATTGTTCTGGGTGACTTCCTGCTGTGACCAAGCTGGCTATGAGATGTCTGTTGGCCCCCATGGCTCGGGAGCTGATCCCAGCAGCGAGAATCGCCTTCTCTGGGACTTTGGTAGGACCCAGAAAATGAGGATCTCTGGCTCCTGGTACCAGCGCTCCAACCCGCATGCCTTGTACAGTGGCCAAGGAGATGGACCACATTCTTGTTAGCACACAATGGAGGATCCTCCAGAACTGCAAGGTTTACCGGAGTGCCGAGTTCTGTGGCACCGACCATAGACTGGTTGTGGCTACCCTGCGGGTCCACTTCAAAACTCCCCGTCCCTCCAGTGGCCACACTAAGGTGTTTCACCTGAACAGACTAAGGGAGAAGTGTGCCCGTGAGTTCACCATGGCAGTCTCTGGCCGATTCACAGAACTCAACACCCTGACGGACCCAGTTGCTCTGTGGGAGCTCTTCAAACGCGTAACACTCGAAGCAGCTCAGGAGTCCATTGGCGTATGCCCAAGGGCAAGTCAGAATTCCATCTCCCTGGAGACATTAGAGGCCACTGAAGCATGTCGCAACACTCGGCTGAATGGGAATCAAGTCATGCTTCACTCCATGGTGCGTAGGGCTTAGACACTGCTGAGAAGGGACAAGGATCAGTTTGTCAGAAATCTTGCTGAGGAGGTCGAAGGCCACTTCTTGGTAAATGACCTTCACCCTGCCTACCAAGCCCTGAGAAAACTGAACTCTAAGCCCTCCTGTAAGTGTAGCAGCCCAATTAAGAAAGTAAAGATGAATGAAAATGTTTTAAAAGACTATGTTTCAAAGTTGAATACATAGACGAGTTTTGGAATGAGGTTGTTTACTTCAAAGGCAGCTGTGGTCGCCTAACAGCACCAGGCCCTATTGTAGGGGTTTGGAGGTAAATTACATTCTTAGTACTAGTTTATTCATCCTCTTATTATAATTTTATGTTTTATAAGTTTCTTAGCATTCAGTGATGTGCCTTAATTGAAGTTTATTAGTATATAAGACCACGTGGCCACAGTTGTTATATTCCACATTGTTTTGTTTGCAATTTTACGTATGAGTACGGACATGGAAGATATGGATGAATATGTAGAAATTGTATTTCATCAGTTACTGAGAATAAAGAAAGAAGCAGCAAGAATTGTTTTTCTCCAGAATCCATTGAAGTATTCATTCAGTAAACAAATTCCACCAAAAAAGGGCGAGGCCGCAGCGATACCTCCTCACAGATGACTGCAGTCTGATCAGCGAATGGACGGATCATTGGGGTTCTTGAATGTTGGACCCTCCAACAGTTACCTTGGATGCCAGCGATGTCTCAGTGCCTGTGCTGGACCCACCCATCAGCGAGGAACCTCCTACCCTAACAGAGCTTAGGATGGCGATTTCCAAGCTGAAGAGTGGGAAAGCTGCAGGCATATGTGATATCCCTGCTGAACTGTTAAAGGCTGGGGGTGAACCTATGGCTCGGGGCCTGAATACAGTCCTGACTGCCATCTGACAGTCTGGTACCATTCCCCCTGACCTGCTGAGGGGCATGGTCATCCCTCTCTGGAAGGGGAATGGGGATCGTTGGGAATGTAGCAACTACCATGACATTACACTGCTCAGCATACCAGACAAGGTTCTCGCCCACATTCTTCTGAAACGGATCCGCAATAACCTACTGAGGCATAGAGACTGGAGCAGTCTGGATTTACTCTTGGTAGGTCCACGATATACCTTATACTACCACTTCGAGTCATTGTGGAACGCCGTCGTGAGTTGCTTGCAACCTACATCGACCTCAAGAAGGCGTTTGACTCGGTGCATCGGGAATTGCTATGGGAGATTCCGACGCAGATTATTGGTCTAATAGCAAGCCTTTATACTGGTACTGAAACTGCTGTAAAGTGCGGTGGGGGTATGTCGAACTTCTTCCCTGTTAATTCAGGGGTGAGGCAAGGCTGTATCCTGTGTCCAACACTTTTCAACACCTGTATGGCCTGCCCACCAGGTTGTCTCTCTGCGAGACAACACTGGGTGGAGGAGACCTGTGGGACGACCCGAGAGATAATGGCTTGGGCAGCTCGACGAGAGTTGTCACGAGGAATTAGAGATGGGCCGTGTGCCTGCCTGGAGACTCGCCTCGAGGGATCCTCGTGGCCGGAAGCGAAGGGTGGATGCGGCCATGCGCCCCCGTCGGCGTTTACCCCTTGATAATGATGATGATGATGAATAATTATCATAATAAAGATAATAGTAATAATCATAATAATAATAGTGGTGATAATATTAGTAATAACAATAATGATACTGATAATAATAATAGTGATTGTTATAGTGATGATGATGATGATGTCATTATTGTTATTATCATTATCATAATTATTAATTTAATTAAAGGTTCTCATATCTCTGCAAGACACCTACAATAATAGTATTAAAAATAGTCATGATAATAACTATTATCATTATTATCATTATAAGGACCACATCCTCGTTAGCACTCGCTGGAGGATCCTCCAGAACTGCAGTGTATTCCAGAGTGCCGAGTTCTGTGAAACTGATCATAAATTATTTGTGGCTACTCTTCGTGTCCACTTTAAAACTCCCCGTCGCTCCAATGATCATCCTAAGGTGTTTCATATGGACAGATTTTTCTGAAGCTATCTCTGGTCGTTTTGCAGCACTCAGGGGCCTGACAGCCCCTGTTCTGCTATGGGATACCTTCAAGCGCAAAATGCTTGATGCAGCTCAAGAATTGATTGGTGAATGACCAAGAGCAAGAGAGAATTTCATCTCAGAGACACTGGATGCCACAGATATTTCGACTAACGGGGTTACAGCTTGCATCATTCCCTGGTATGCAGGACTAGGTTGCTGCAGACAAAGGACAAGGAACAGTGTATCAGGAATCTTGCAGAGGAGATTGAAAGCCATTTCTTAGCAAATGACTTTTGTCAAGCCCTGAAAAAGCCGAACTCCAAGCCTTCTTCGCAGATGACTGCAGTCCACTCAGATCCTATTGGGGCAAAGGAACATTGGGCTGGGTATTTTGAGCAGTTGTAACAGATCGATCTACCAACAATTAATTTGGATGTGGATAGTGTTGAGATTCCTTTGCCAGACCCACCCATCAGCAAGGACTCACCCTCTGTGACTGAAGTCAGAGGAGCGATCTCCAAGCTGAAGAGTGGTAAAGCAGCAGGTATGTGCGGTATCCCAGCTGAACTGAAAAGGGCTGGTGGAGAACCACTGGCAAGGGGCTTGCATGCTGTCTTATCTCCCATCTGGCAGATTGATTGGTACTATTCCCCCGAACTCCTTAGGGGTATGGTCCTCCCTCTCTGTAGCAATCACCGAGGTATTACACTCCTCAGTATCCCTGGCAAGATTCTTGCTCACATCTTTCTGAAACGTCTCAGTGACCACCAGCTGAGGCACCATAGGCTGGAGTAATTTGGATTTTCTTCCAGTAAGACCACAATGGACTGTATCCTGGCACTTCAAATCACTCTAGGGCGGCGATGTGAGTTCAGGCTTGGGCTGCTTGCAGCCCAAGCCGTTTGATACAGTGCATCGTGAATCACCTTAGGAGATCCTGAGAATAAGAGGAATTCCAACAAGGATTATTAGACTAATGGCAAGTATATATATACTGATACTGAAGTTAATGTTAGTTAAGGTTACTGACCTTGACTTGCTGACGATGTTGCTATTCTCTCTGAGACTCTGAGAACCCTAGTGATGGGTCTTAATGCATTTAGCAATGAAATGAAGCCCCTGGGGTTAAGGGTCTCCTGGACCAAGACCAAGATCCGGGACTTTAGGGGACTGCTAGGAGATCGTGTTTAGTACAAGCTTTATTTACCTAGGTAGTTTAGTTCATGAATCCGGGCTGTCAGACCACGAAGTCAGTACACAGACTGGCCTAGCAGCAGGAGTCATGAAATTTGTTGACACAATTATTTGGAGATGCCGTTACCTGTGCAGGACCAAGCTATGTGTCTTTAAGGCCTTGATACTGCCAGTATTACAATATGGTAGTGAAACCTGGATAATAGCTTGCACCTTCGAATCTCGTCTTGATGCCTTTGTAACAGATCACGGGGTGTGATTGGCAGAATCATGTGTCCAACCATCGGTTACACTGTGAGACTGCTACAGGACCTGTTACTCACACAGTGTGATCGCCAACTCTGTTCACGACAACCCTGAGTGATGGAGGCCTGTGGGACGACCTAGGAATTCGTTGCTTAGGCAGATTGATCAAAGCTGTTGTGAAGAGTTTTTGATGGGGCTAGCCCCTGCCTGGCAGCACGCCATGAGGGACCCTCATAGATGAAAACAAAGGGTGCATGCGGCTATGTGCCCCCATGAGCATTAACTCCCCAATGATGATGATGAATATTGCTAGAGCATGTAATATCATTGATGTATAATAAGAATAGAAGTGGCCTGGGAATAAAATCTCAGGGCACTCGACATTGAACTGGTGTTGATAAAGATTTGTAATTATGGTATAGTATGAGTTGTTTCCCGTTTGTTATGTAAGATTTGAACTAGATAAGAGTGACCTCTTATTCTATTGTGTTCTAACTTACCTAAGAGTATGCAGTGACCTAGTGTTGAACGCTTTACATAAATCTAAAATTATTCCTAATGTTTACATATTTTCGTCCACAGATTCCAGAATCTTAGTTATTTTAAGCAAGGTGGTTTCAGTCGAACGTTTTTTTTTCTCTGAATTTTTAGTTGGAAATTATACTCAGATTGCCAAAAAGGTCGATCGTATGTTAATTTCTTAAGAATTTTACTAAGAGCGATATTCGACGATAGTACGACGCAAGTTTATTGTCACCGGATTTGAAAATGGGAATTAATTTCGCTAATTTAAAATCGTCCGGGAAGCGAAAAGGTGAGTTCAATAAATGAACAAGTACTGGTCAAATGGATAGTGCAACCTGATTCAACTCATGAACCTGGGGAACAATCTTAATACTTCCTGTTCGGATCTTGGTGCTAAAATTAGGTCATTAATTTGTCTGCATCCTCAATATGATCTCGCAAAGCGCTACGCATTTGACTAGGCAGTTTGGAACCCATATTAGCAAAATACTAAGTGCAGGGCAATGCCTAAAGGATCATTAATTGATTTCTTATCAGTTATCATTTCACGAGGAAGTTGAGTACAGAATGATATTCAAGTTTTGATTTATAAAACTTTGACAGCATGTCTATAGCTTTGTTTTTGCTTCGAAGTCATAAGTATTCCTCAAAGGCGATTGATGTCTTAGTGAACTTCCTCTTTAGCTTGTTTTTTTCTTTACTGAATGACCCAATGTCCTGAGTAATGTGTGGCTTATATAACCATTTCTCTTTAGTCTTGTTTGTTACTTGAGAAAAACTATTTTTTTAAACTCATTTGAAATTACTAATTATAGTATTAGGATCATAGGACGCAAATGCAAGAATCCAACAAATGTCCCCCGAGTGAGCTGTAAACTGTTCGATATTAACACTGCTGAATAATCGTGCTTGTTTAACCATCCTAGCTTCAGATCTGTTTTGTGCAACAGAAAATGATGCATTCACTGGAAAACGATCAGAAGTGTTAGTATATATGTCACTTGAGACTACCTCAGATGAGTTATTACACCATGTGTGATCAATTATTCGTACAGATGATGTTACACGGGTTGGTTTGTTAATCTTGCGTGGGCTAGGATAATTCTAGTTTGAGGAAATCAAGATCAAAATCACCAGCGATCACACTGAATTTTCTTTCCTGCAGAGAAGATGGCTAGGAAATTTTCAATGAATAAAAATACACCCGTATTCGGTCTCCTGTTAACAACAACTATAATCATATAATCTGTTACAGTTGGTATTTCAAAAACAAGGTTTCAATCCACTTATCGTCCAAAATAAGGTTCTAAAAAAAATAAAAAAAAAATAAAATAAAATAAAAAAGTATATTTAAGAAGGGTAGCTACACCT
>NC_051391.1:23412038-23419538 GCF_015228065.2 Penaeus monodon | reverse complement strand
ATGCATACACACACACAGCTCACCGTCACTCATCCACGCAGGACAAACGACACGTGAAACCTTTTCATTAAATAGGATTGGTTGCTGTCTTAGTGCCCACGTAAAGATTTATGATGTATCTCTTTAGCGGCAATTTTGTCAGTCGTGACGAGTGACTCCTACATGATGTACAATTTACATTTATTTCTTCTATGTGTGACGACAGTCGTCCAAGTAAATCCTTGCGGATTGCCGTTGTCGTTTCACTTATCTACTCTCATATTCATCAGAGACGGTTGGTAGCTCAAGCCAGGTCCATGCGGTTCACTACTGACGTCCCTCCTCTTCTATTTATCATTCTTTATTGCTTTATTGAACATAAAACACAAATGAAAAAAAGACGAAAATGAAGTTTAAAAACGGATTAAAACCTGAGGAGGCGCATATTTAGTGTAATACCCAGGCTATTGGTACGTTAACATCCCCTCTTCCTCTGTTGCTTTTGCTGTGATCCCACGTTCCTACACCAGCCTTTTACCCGCGAAGGTCGTCAGATGGTGTGTTCACCCCTTGCACATGCGTTTGTGGAGCCCTATGGTACGTTGACTACCTTAATATAGCCCGTTATGTGTTGTGTGTGTAATATATATATTATATATTTGATAGTATATGTTTTATATAATATATATATATATATAGTATATATATACATATATATATAAGTATATATATATAGTCAATAGTCTACCTGTATATATATATTTTATATATATGTCTATAATATATATCTATATCTATCTCATGTCATGGCTATATATTATATATATATAGTATATAATAGTTTATTTGGTGTGGTTTGTGTGTGATGTGTGGTGGTGGTGTTGTGAGTGTGGGTTGTCTGTCTGTATATAGTGTGAATAAATAGTACTGTGGTCTATATATATATAGTATGTATATATATATAATAGTATAAGTGATATAATACTACATAGGTCTTAGGTTATTTATTTTATTTATTTATTATTTATTATCTTTATTTCTTTATACATATTCATTATAATAATAAGTATATATATAATATATATATTATGTATATATATATGCATATAATATATATCTATTATTATATATATATATAAGATATATATATATATATGGTATTCACATTATATATTAGTATCTATATCTAGTATCCATTATGTAGGGGAATATATATTAGAATATATAGGCATTGTATATATATAGTAGTAGTATAATGTATAGAATATATAGTGAATATATATATATAATATAACTGTTTGATATAACAATGATAATATACATTTATATCAGTAGTAATATAAATATAGGGGTTTATCGTTTTATATATATAATATATAGTATATGGTGAAGTATCTATATATAGAAAAAGTAATATATATATTAATGGTTATATAGTATAGTATATATATATAATATATATATGTATAGTATAATATTGTAAAATTATTACGATATATATATATATATATGGGTATATATAATAGTACGTGTGATTAGTATATATTCTATAAGTATATGATTATAGGATATAGATAAATATAGCTGATGCTATCTAGTAGTGTGAATAGTATATATATATGATGTTTTTGCGTGTGTTGTGAGCTGTGTGTGTATATATGTATATATATAGGTATATATAATACTATATATATAATTATATATAGTATAGTATATATTATATATATAATATGTATATGTTTTAATATGGTGATATATATAAATAAATAAATTATATATATGTATATATTACTATAGATCTCTTATATGTATATATATACATATAGAATCATATATGTATAGATATTATATATAGTATAGTGATATATAGAAATATAATATCATATGTAGTATTATTTATAGGTATGATGGTATATATATAGTGATATGAGGTGTATATACTAGGTATATTACATATATCTATATATAGTCATATTATATTATTATATGTATATATATTTTTATTATTATATATATATATATAATATGTATAGTATATGATAGATCTACGTTATACTATAGCATTCCATATACAGTGTTATCGTGTCTATGCCGTCTATATACATCTACTGAATATTTATAGCTATCCTACTCATAATATCTATCTATACATACATATATGTATACAATATATATATATATATATATAAAAAGTAGAGTATATATATATTATATGTAGCTATCACACATATCCTATAGTATATCTATATACGTATACTCTCTATATCTGAATATCATAGTCTAATTATATATTATAATATAATATATAGTTGTGTATTTGAGTGTCAGTGTATATATATATATATCTACATAAATATAATATATATAGTAATATATATATCCATATCATCTATCACTATAAATATATATATATATATATATATAGGAGTTTTTATTATATATACGAATCTCGTCGCTATATAATCTACTATCATCTTATATCTGTCTATATATTCATATTAGTGATATCTGCATATATAGTATCCTATGGGTAGTGATATGATCTCTCTGTATACACACACCCACCACCCACACACCCACAATACACACACATAGATGAAGAATATATATATAAGAGTATAATATATATATATATAGTATATATATAATAATATATATATGCTCTCCTCTTACATTATACTATGCCTATCTCGTCATCTCTATAGTATCTTTAGTTATGTATCATACGTCATTTTCTATGGATAATATATATATAGTACTACTCATATATATATAGTATATATAGTATTCTATCTGTATATATGGATAATATATCTATATCTATAATATATAATCGATTATATATATATATCGTATGGTATATCTGATATATATTATACACACAGCACAACACGACTACACACACACACACACGACACACACACACACATATATATAATAATAGTATCTAAGTAGGTATAGAATATCTAATATGATAGTATAATATATATATATCTATAGTCCTATATATTAGTGATATATTTATATATATAGTAGTATATATATATAGGTAATATATATAATATATATATATACGATATATATTTTGATATATATATATTATAGATATGATATGCACACAACTTACACACACCTACCGATACATATAATGTTTGTGTGTGTGTTGGTGTGTCTGTGTGTGTGTGTGTGTGTTGTTGTGTAGTGTGTGTGAATGCGATATATATATATATATATTAATCTCATATATATATCTATATATATATATGTATATTATACTATATATATAGCTATATACTATCTAATCATTGTCTCGTAATATATATATAGTAACATATATATATATAGTAATATTATATAATATATATGATATATTAGTTAAAAGTATAAATGTTCTATATATCTATATAATCTAGTATTATATAGTATGTAATACATATACATATATTGGATACATATACATATATATATTATATATATAGTTATATATATATAGATATTATAGTATTAGTATATATATATATAATATCTATATGATATATATGTAATATGAGTGTGTGTGCAAATATATGATATATATATAGAGATGAATTATAGTATATATATATATTTCTATTGTGATTATATATATATAATATGGATGTATATATATACATATCTAATGTATATATATATATATTAATATATATAATCTAATATATATAATATATAATATATGTAGTATAGATATATGTTGTATGAAACTGTAATATACTTAAATACGTATTCATTATAATCACTAGTATATATATATATATAATAATATATATAATATATATATATATATATATATATATAATATATCTATTTATGTAGAACGTATTTCATTATATATACAGTCACAACACTGTAGGATCTAACATAGGTAGTTTATATATTTAGATATGATAGTAAGTAATGATATATATATTATATGATATATTATATATATATGTTATAGATTATCTAATATATATATATAGATATATAGTAATGGTTAATATGATATATATATATATATATATATATATAATATATAGTAATATCTATATAATATATATACTATACAAATATCTATGATATACTGTATATATTATATTAGCATTTATATATATATATGATATATGATGGGTGTAGTGGTATATATATATTATATGATAGTAGTAGTATATATGAGATATATATATACATATATGGATCACATATATATATATACATATATGTTATAATATATTATATATAGTATATATTATATAGTTATATATATAGTATATATATGTAATATATTTATTTATATATATTATTTATCACACACACACACAAAGCACACACACACACAGCACACGACCACCACACACATATATTATATATATAATAAATATCGGTATGAGAGGTAGTATAAGAGTGGATGGGGGGGAGTATGAGTATAGAATATATATAGGGGTAGGGTAGGATATCATTATATGAGATTAGATAGTAGTATTGGGGAATATGTAATATTATATGATGCTATAGTATATATTGTGCATGCATAGGACTAGATCTCGATGATTTAAAATATATTTATTGATTATATGATATCTCTAAGTATCCTAATATAAGGTTTATAGGTATATACTAGTGTATATAGTAGTATTGATATTATATATTTTTAGCATATATAATTATTATATAAACTTATATGCATGTAATGGATGAGTGTATGGGGTATCTCTCGTCTGTGCTCTCTTTCTCTCTCGTCTCTCTCCTCTCTCTCTCTCGTCGGTACTCTCTCTCTCTATATCATGATATAATATATATATATATAGGTATATAATATAGATAGGTATATATATGAAATAGTATACATATATATAGTATATAGTATGAGTGAGTATATAGATATATCTATCTTGTGGTGTGTGTGGTGTTTGTTTGTGGGTGCTAGTGTTGGGTGTGTGTGTGTGGAGTGTGTTTGTTGTGTTTGTGCGTGTGTGGTGGGTATGTTGTGTGTATTGTAGTGGAGCAGTAATCTATATATCTATATATATTATCTCTCATATATATATATATACTATATATAATCTCTCTATATATATGTACTATATCTATCATCGTCGATATATATACCTCTACTCTATATATATCTATATATATACGTTATCTATATATATTATGTATATATATCATATATAGTATTAGTATAAATCTGCTATATCTATATCTATACGATCTCTATATCATATCTCTCTCATAATACCTCTATGCTATCTATCTGATATAGTATATATAATCAAGCCTATATATATCTATCTATATTCTTATGTCGTGATAAGTGTATATTAGTATGATATATAGTATATGTATATATATATATATATAGTATAGTATATACAAATAAATCTATAATGAGTTCATTACATAAATACCACATACATAATCTAGTAGTATATTTAGGTATATATATTCGTATAAGTCTAATATTATATAGTATATATATATGTATAGTATATATATGTGTGTGTGTGTAGTGTGTGGTAGTGTGTGGTGACGTGTGTGTGCTGTGTGTGTGTATAGTGTGGGTGTCTGGATCTATGTCTCTGTATAGTATGTTGTATATACCTATATATCTAGGATATAGTATATAGTATGATATAGGATCTGATATGTATGGTATATATATACATGACACACACACACACACATATACTTACAGTAAATCGTTGAGGTATATCTATATATATATGTAGTTATAATAATATATATATATATAGTATTATGTATATATATCCATGTAATACATTATATATATATATTATATATATAGTATATTAGATATGCTATATGGTTATATAGATATAGGATATATATATCCAGTGTCCTATCTATCTATATTATCTCTTTATATAATTATACATATATATATAAATATATATATATATTATAATATCTAGTATGATATAGATGTATAATTATATATATATCTTATAGGATGATAGTATATAAAGGGTATATATATAATGCATATACATATATACCACAACACATAAAACCACACTCACTCACGATATAGAGTGGCATTGTCTGTGGTAGTGTGTGTGTGAGTGTTGTATGGATCCGTAGGTAGTATATATATAATATAATTAGTATATCATATATATATACATAGGGGGGGGTATAATAATATATATATACTCTATAGTATGTCTATATCAGTCGTATTATATTGTCATATCATGATAAAGGTAAGTGTGTATGATGATGGTACGATAGGTAGTATATCTATATATATATTTTATTAGTAGAGAATTATGCTTAGATACATATCATGGATATAGATGTGGTCAGTGCTCGGCATATAGTGTCATATATTCGAGGGTATAATATATATATATACACTATCTATATATATATATCTATATATACATATATATATATAGCATATATAGTATATATATACGTAGCGTAAGTATTGGGGTGTTACATATGACGGATAAGAGTAGGTAGTTTGGGAATATGGGAAGGACGGATTTATGGCTGGTATAGGTGACTAGGTGGTGTCATAATCTGATGTGACTCAGAGAGCTGGTCATGATTATATATAGATAGTATCGTATTAGTATTATATAAGTTAAGGCATAGTGGATTAGTTAAGTATAGTAGGGTGATTGGAGTAGTAAAGTTAAGGTCTATAGGAGGGTATGATGGGGAAGGATAGTAGTGGTGAGAGGTCGGAGTCTCATGGTACAATATATAGTATAGGTAGGGATGGGGGTAGGTGTGCGGGGTAGTCGGTAGGGGGTAGGGCAAAGGGGTATGTCAGAAAGAGTAGTCAAGGACTAGGTAATATAGTGAGAGCCGAGGGTAATCTGAAATACCAACACATGGTACAGTATATATAGCATATGATTGGGGAGTTCGGGCGTATGATAGTATAGTGATGATTAGGTAGGTCTGATTCTATAATTAAGGTATATAGACATAATGAGTAGCTCCTACCACGGCCAACACACACACACACAAACAGCATTATATAAGTATTTTGAGTATATCCTATACTTATATAAGTAGTGGGTGGGATAGGGGTATATACCGGAGAGAAGGCGGTACATAGTCGCTGCTCGAGGATATGCGTTGATTTATATATGAATAAGTCGAGTGTATTGATGACGGTAGTATATATGCGTAGTATTCTGGTCGGGGGGTGGAGGAGGTGTAAGGTTTATGGGGAAGGTAATTTAAGGGGAGATATATATTTATTTCAGATATTGGATCTATGGGGAAGCAGATCGTATTTCGGAGGGCTGGTGGGCATAGAGGAGAGCATGAGATGCGAATACTGCAGTGTATTTGGCTTAATGGATTTGTGCGGAGTAGTAGAGTGGGGATGCCGTATAATACGGGAGTGCTGAGTAAGGACATAGTCAGTAATCATGTAATATGCGGTCAGAAGTCGTACATGATGTTGAAGATACTCTAAGCGGGGTACTACTGGCTATGTAGTGTGGTGTGCTAGGTGAGATCTCT
>NC_051391.1:23402038-23407038 GCF_015228065.2 Penaeus monodon | reverse complement strand
CATATACATATCCATGCCATTCCCTATGCAATATACATATCCATGCATATACATATCCATGCATATACATATACATGCATATACATATACATACATATACATATACATACATATACATATACATACATATACATACAATCCATATACATTCATACATATACATACTAATACAATATACATACATATACATATACATACATATACATATACATACATATTACATATACTGATACATACATCATACATATACATTATACATACACATATACATACATATACATACATATACATCTACTACCTATACATATAATATATAACATATATATACATATATATACATATACATTATTTACAGATACTATTATACTATACATATATATACATATACATATATATATACTATATTACTATACTATATATACATATCATTATATACATATACATATATAGTACATATACATACATATACAATATATACAACATATACATATATTACATATACATATATATACTCTACATTATACATATATATACATATACCATCTATATACATATACATCTATATACAATACATACATATACATATATATACATATACATATATATACATATACATATAATCTAACATAACATATATATACATAGCATATATATACATATACATATACATACATATACTTATATTACTTATACATACATATACATATGCACATACATACATATACACCTATATATATACACACATATAATATACACACAATAATTCAAACATATTTTACCAAAAAAAAATATAAAATTTTACAACATATATAAAACAAACATATTAAATTAACACACACACACACAACGCACCGGACAAACAACCGCACACACCACACACACAAAATATATAATATATATATAATATATATATATATATTAAAATATACACACATATAACACCATATAATACATATTAAATTACTACATATATATATAACATAATATATACATCAACAACTATATTAATCAACATACATATTTAAAACATATAAAACAACACATACATATTACAACACATACATATATACATACATATAATCATAATACATACAATAATACATATATACAACTTTTAAAAACATATATACATACATATTACAATGTATATATGTATGTATTATATAAAACTATAAACATATATACATATAATACATATATAATACATATATATACATATAATTTTCATTAACATACATATATATAATAATCTCATAAATATATATAACAAAATATAATACATTAAAACATATATACTACATATAATTTCATTATACTACAATTATACATATATACATACATATAATACATATAAATACAATTTTTAAAACATATATAATACATATATATACATATAAATACATATTTACTTTATACATACATACAGATATATACTATATACATACATAAATACTAATAATACATATATTACATATAACTATACAATATACATACATATATATACATATAAAATACATATATATCAAATTTTACATACATATATTACTATATACTAAAATATATTACAATATACATACTTTTATATACTATTAAAACTATATATACATATACATACTATATATACCTTATACATACTATATATACATATATACATCTATATATACACATATACATCTAATATACATAATACAAAAAACATTACAAAATATACATAATTACATTATATATATAATATAAAATACATATAATATACATACATAATATACATACATTATATTTCATAAAATATACATAATCAACATATACATATATATACATACATACATATACATATATAACAATTATAGAGATATCATATACAATATACATTATATACTAACAATATACTACATTACATATATAAATATACATATATATACCATATACTACATATCTACAATATAAACCATCACCCACACCCACCACAACAACAACACCACACATATATTATATTATATTTATATATTAAAATTATATATAACATATACATATAACACACACACACAGAATATACACAGATATAGATACGAATATATTCAATCTAACTACATATACATAATATGCATATATATACTAATAACATATATAACCCTATATTACATATTATACTATATATACATATTATATACATAATATACATTTTTTAAAAATATTATACATTATTTACATTAATACATAAAATTTCATATTTAATATATATACATAACCCCATATATCAAATAATTACAATATACATATATTTTTTGCCCTATATATGAAAAAATCATATTATGCATATATAGCAATATAGCAAAAAATCATATATAGGAAAAAAATAACATATATATGCATATTATACAATTAGCATATTTACTATATATGCATATATTAAAATTAAAATGCATATATATACATTAATTTCAAATATACTATAATGCATATATACAATATATCATATATACATATTATGATAATAATATATTAATATATAACTTATATACAATAATACATATAATACAATATTATACTATAATGCTATATATACATACATATACATATATATACATAATATTCATATATAACAAAATAACATTATAAAACAATATATGCATATATATACTCATATATACATATAAACCATATTACATATATATACATATACAATATATACTAATACATTACCATATTACAAAATAAAAATATACCATATTACACTATATACAAAATAAACATATACACTAAACAAAATTATTACATTACCTATATTACATATAACATATACACATTATACATTAATACATATATAAAAACCATATAACAATAATTTTCAATATAAACAATACACATATATACACATATTAAAAATTAAAACATATACGCATATATACATATATAACTATTAAAAAAATATAACATACATAATATAATAAAAAATATAACATATATAACATATATATATAAAAATACTACATAATACAAATTTTATCATAATAAACTACACACATATAATACAAAAATATAACTATATATGTTAATGTAAAAATAACATAATTACATATACATACATATACATATATACATATATATACATAATATTTCATTATACATATACATATATACTTATACAATATACATAACAATTATACCTTTACATATATATAACTATACATATACAATATCAATTAAAATGCAATATTACAATACATTATATACATAATATTTCTATATACAAATATACATATATGCACATAACTCATAACATAAAATACACAATTTCATCATATACATATATACAAATACATAAATACATAATCACATATACATACATAACATATTACCATATACATATACATATATACCAAATAATACTATATATACCATTACATACATATATATACACATATAAAAACTATATAACACAAACATACAATATATACCATATCTACATAAATTTTATACACATATACATCATATATATATAAACATAGATACATATAATCACATAACATAATATTATAACACATATACATACATATATAATACCTTCTACATATATATTCAATATACATCATATATATATACCAATACAAATAATAATTTCACATATACATACATAATATATACACCAAAAACAAAATTAATTAAAATATACATACTATATTATACACATATACATACATTATATATCCCTTTCATAAAAATATATATACACATAACTACAAAAATATAACATATACATCATATAATTAACAATTTTCATACATTTATATACACATATACATACTATATTAAAACACTAACTAATATATATATCACCTATACATACTATAATAAACTATACATACATAATATTACACATATCAAAAATATATTACACTATACATACATATATATCCCCATATCATACATAATTTTACCTATACATTTTATATATATCACTATACTCATATATATACACATATACAACATAATATACCAAAAACATGCATAATTTTATACACAATACATCATATATATATACAATAACAGCATTTAATACAAATATACATACATATATTTTTCAACTTTTAAAAACAATATTAAAAAAAAAAAAAAAAAAAAAAAAAAAAAAAAAAAAAAAAAAAAAAAAAAAAAAATTTTTTTTTTTTTTTTTACGGTAGGGTTTATGTTTGAGTCGCCCTGGTCACAGCATGATACTTAATTGTAGTTTTCATGTTGTGATGCTCTTGGAGTGAGTGTATATTAAATATATATATATAATAATTTTATATATATATAATATATATATATATATATATATACCACACATATATATTACACCTATGTGTATATATATATATATAATATATATATATATATATATTATATATCATATATATATATAAAATAAATATATATATATATATACATATATATATATATACATATATATATATACATAAAATATTTATATAATTAATATATAAAAATAATAATCTATATATATACATATATTATATATATATATATCAATATATATATACTATAAAATATATATATACATATATTTTATAACATATATATATACATATATATATAATATACATTTAAAAATATATTATACAATATATAATTTCTATATATATATATATAAAAATACATATATATATATAATATATACATATTAATATATAATAACATATATTAATAATATATATATAAAACATATATATAAAATATACATATATATATATAGAATATATACATATATATATATATATACATATAAAATTATATATATACATATATATATATATATATATAAAATATATATATAATATAATATATATATATATAATACATCATATATCATATATATATAACATATAAATAATAATACATATATATACATATATATATATATATATATACACATATATATACATATATATATACATATAATATATATATACATATATATATACATATATATACATATATAT
>NC_051391.1:23375516-23401938 GCF_015228065.2 Penaeus monodon | reverse complement strand
TCACTCGCAGAATGTTTCATGGACCCCGAGTCATCAGAAAATAGGGCCTTACATGATTGGCCTCCACTGGTCTCGACTTCAAAGTACGAGCCATCCAACCTGTATTTAATGTAGATGCTGTGCTGGGTGTTTCAGATGGCATGGTTCAGAACGCATGGGAAAACAAATTGAAAAGCACTGGAGCCAGAGCACAACATTATTATATGCCATTTGATATTTTGAAGGGGTTTGAAGACTTACCAATAAACACAACATACAGACTCATGTTCTGCTCCATACACTTTTTCTTGCATCTGACGAATAGTGAAGATCATGTCGATGGTGCTACGGCCTGGCCAAAAATAGACAAATTCTTTTCGGAGATGCTTGTCACTACTCTGTTTGGCACGATTCTGGCCAGGATCTTCCCGGCCACAGCGAGATGGTAGCCTGATAGTGGAGGTTTCATTACCAGACGAGAGTGACCGTCTTTATGCATATGCTACATCCTGGGCTCAGTTTTCATGCTCTCCTCACAAACATCAGTGTTAGTGAATATGCTCTTCCTAGACGTGATAGGTGTCTGATTAAGAAATTGTTATAGACTAAAGATTTTAGAGTAGTGGCAGTAAAATGTTTAAAAAAGAAAATTGATGGTTTGGAACAGTCGACACAAGCTCTCCTTCTAACTATTTAAAATGTAGTTCTTCCAGAATCAGTTGGCATGGTACCACCTCAAGGTAAAGCCACATGTGCCTCTACCCCTATGCGTGCTTCACTGCCAGGGTTATGGCGAATGAGCCACCTCTTGCAGTTTTAAAGGAAAATGGACACCGAAAGAGTGTGTGTAAATTGTGCTACAACACTCATCAAGGAGATGATACTCTGTCCGGTCCTAAATATGTTTGTTTTCCTACTTCCAGAGAAGTAACGAAGCTTCTTCGAAAGTATTGTACAAGTACAAATTTGAAAGAGAAGTACTGGTATTAAGAGCAAGGAAAAGTTAGTTTTCCATGCTGTGTGCTGTTGCTACTGCCAGGGGGAAATCCTTTGCTTCGTTCTAGCCCATCCATCATCATCCGCCATCCCTAGCGCCTCCATACTTCTTTACACTACCACCCTGCCACTACCTTTAATTCTTAGTCCTCAATTGCTGAAACTGGTAGTTGGTTCACTCCCCCAGAAACGGAGTGAGGAGGAGGGTCCTATGGGAGACTCCTCATTAGGCCACTAAGTTCTTTGTCACGTAAAGTCTCCAGCGGCTCTCAACGGTACATCTCCAGCTGTCCACCTAACATCCACAGGGCCTCCGCTGCTAGGGCAAATGACCCTGAATCACAGGCTTCAGGTCCTCTTTGCCCAGAGCAATCTAAAACCTTAGCCTGTCAAAAGGCCCCTGTGGAAACTAGTTCGCATGGGTAAACAACCCCTCAAGATATTCCCCAGGCACAGGAATCCTGAGTCTGTTCAATACTCTCTCTCAGAGTGGCAGTCTTTGGGAGCCGTCAGAGCAGGGTCTCCAGGGCTCTCAACGGTGACAGCTCGCAGTTTTTTTTTTTTTATTCTTCCACCACTCCTTACGGGCTTCGCTGCTAGGCAAAATGCCCCTGAAGCAAAGGCCAAAATATTCCCAATATCTTGGAAAGGGACAGCCTAATGGTGTGTGGCAAACCTTGACCACAGGTGCTGCCAAACACCTATGAAGAGGTAATTTGGAAGAACTTGATACCAATCCATTGGAACTGCTAGGGAATTCATGGCGAAACTGGGAAGAACTGCTATATCTAATAGCTTCATCTAACCCAGTTTGTATTGCCTACAAGTAGATTATGACGCGAGGGCCAATTGTGCGATTTCCCTGAGAGGATTTCTTATTCACGCCGCTAATGGGAACGCTTTGATAATTTACCTCATCTACCTTCCTCCCCATAATCTCACATATATTGGATTTGGCAGATCTACTGGTAGTTGCCAGCATGCCATTTCTCCTCTGGAAGATTTCAATGTGCGGCTATCACTCTGGGAAACACTTTGGTGCAACCCTTGATGAGGGCATTGAGTCGTGTACTTAAGAGATAGATTGCAGTTTTAGCTGAACAATGATCACTCCCCACATTTACATTCAACTGGACAAGTTCTCCAATATAGAACTGCAATGGCTCACCTGATTGACAGATATTTCTATTTGGCATGTCATGGAAGACTTCATGGAGGCTCCCCTTTCCATACTTTTGGAGGAGGTGAATGGTATTTCCAGCCAATGGAGGCAGAGGTGGCGACTTGAAACATGTGGACGCGAATCTTTTAGATCACCGCAGTATTGCATGGATCTTTGATGATTTTGCCAGTGCGTTCAAGATGCTGTTATCACTTCCTTGCACAATTTCATCTTGCGATCGAGAAGCATCCATTCCAAATTATGGCATACCGTCGACCGCCATTACACTAACAAGCTGTCAGATGCAGTATAAAGTTGTGCTAAGTAGTTGAGACGTCGCCCCCCAATGCACCGCTTGATCGTTCATTACATAATAGACTGAGCCGAAGCCAAGCGAGTGCTAAAGAGCTAGACGGACGGAACTCGCTTAGACCCTTAGCATGGGTATGGGCAAGGTTGGCTAAGATCTCTGGAAAGAACCACATCCATGTCACAACCTGACTTTGAAGATATTGGCATAATCATCACGACAAAAAGATGTTGCTTATATCTAGCTAATTGCTCCAGAAAGAAAAAATTTCCTCTGGAGTCATCTTACATCTGCCCGATGCTCCACTCATCAGGCTGAACAGAACTAACACCCAGTGTTGTTTCTTCAACAGACTGCGCAAACTTCTATACAACTTGCACTTATTTGCAAGGAGATGGATTCTCTGCTTTGTCACTCTGCTGTAAACTAGCCCCCAGGAAGTGATGATATCCTACCAAATGAGCTCCCAGAAATTCTGTTGGACCTATTCAATATGGGGGGGGGGGGGAGATCTATAAGAGGGCACGTGCTTAATTCACATAGAAGAGTGAACTATAATCATTCTTGTCCCTAAACCTGCAGGATACTTCCACACCATGAGAATTACAGACGAGTTTCTCTCACCAGCTGCATCTGCAAGATGATGAGAAAAGTTAAACTCGTTGACATGGCTTATATGAAATGAACATGCTTAACCCATTATCAATATGTTTAGAAAATTGAATCGAACCGACAGATGCCTATGAGGATGGAAACTGCTATACAAAATTCCTTTCAGCACGAGCGACTCACATATTAGCAGTCTTCTTTGACGCTTAAATTGGCTTACAATATTACTTGGAGCATGCTTTACTCATAAAGCTGTATCCATTGGTTTAGAGAATCCATTACCTACCTTCAACAACTTCCTTCTACAGAAGTTTTAGAGTTTGGGTGGAAAACAATTTCTCTAGACTGAAGATCACTGAAGGGTCCCACAAGCGAGTGTCTTCTGTCCACCCTTTTGCATTGCTTATAAATGACATTTGTAAAGGTTTCCAAGTTGCTGTCTCATGTAGTCCTGGTATGTGGAGACTTGACAATGACTGCTCAGAAGTAAGCTACAAGGATTTGAAGGACAAATGCAAGCTGCAGTAAATCATGGGTTGTACATGGGCCACATGATCATTGGTATCAATTTTCCTCTCAAGCAGAGCCATGGCAAGGAAAGTTCCATCCTTCCCTCATTAGAGCAAGACCCTGCAATTGTGGCCAGAGGTGAGTACTGGGTCTAATTTTGCTAAGTCTACATTGGTGCCTTCCATCAACATTTAAAATTAAGGCTAAAACACTTATATTTTGTGGGTTCTTTCACATCTATCTTGGTGCAGATCGCACACTGCTTTTCTGCGGCTTTACTGAGCTCTTTTCTAGTCCGCTTTACTATGGATGTGAGGCTTATTCATCTGCTAACTCGCACTGTTCTCTGGTGTTGGATTGTTCTTATCATCACATTGCTCAGTATAGTCAGACAATTTTTGGCACATATTCTTCTGAATGGATCCCTGACCCACTTATGATTAAGGCCTCAAACTGAACAGTCTGATCCACTTCATGTACTTCTACAATAGACCGTATCTTGCAGTTCAAGTCACTTTGATGTCGTCATGACTTAGTCATTGGTCTACTTGCAGTGTACATTGATTAAAGACGGCGTTTTAACTTGGAGATCCTGAACTTGGGGATTCATGTGGATTTTGTTATTACTGGTGAGGCTTGTCAACTTCCCTGTACCAGGGGTAGCTAAGGCTGTATCTTTGCACAAACACTTTCGACACTAGAATGACTGGATATGTGCTGAGCTGCCAGCGAAGTCCTTGGAGCTAGACCGGGCATAATCAATGTCAATGATTGCCGGCTCGGCGACCGATGTTGCTGATCTTTCCTTGGTCCTCTGGAATTCAGTGTGTCTTTTGAAATGTCATTTATCAATGACCAAAGTTCTTGGGTCTGAGATCTCCTGATCCAAACCAAGACCCAGTATTTGGGGTCTGTTAGGGGAACTTGTTCAATGATCATGCTTGGAGTGTTTGAAATCACAGGAACTATTACATACCTTAGTAATGAAGTCCTATTGTCTCTGGGCTTCAGACTAGAAGAACTCAATCAACAAGACATTTGTAATGTCAGTAGCTATGCAGAAGGACATTGTTGCGGTCAAAGCTTGATACTGCCAGTTTTGCTCTGATGGCAGAAAACCTGGCATTTTATAGTGTCTGAAGTCTCGCTTAAATGCTTTTTGTAACAATTCCTATGCTGGATCATGTTGTCGCACCTAGATGGTACATCGTGAGTGCGGCATGGGAACTGTTACTTAAACAATCTGGACTGCCAACTCAGCTAATTGGCACCTAGCTCATTCCCCATCAGGTTGTGCTGTTGTGAGGAGATTAATTATGGGCCAGGCCTGCCTGATGCTGCCGTTCTTTTAGGGAGGGCAGTAAGGGTTGATGCGACTATGACCCCACTTCAGCATTAATTCCCCTGAAAGATGATATACTATGTACCCATATATTTAATTACACACTACATATACTTATATATATATATTATATATTATATAATATTATAATATATATATATAATACTATATATTGAGATTTATTATATATATATTATATTTGTATATCATAATATATGTATATATAGTATGGATATAAAGTACACTTGTAAGGTACATATGCATACGTGTAGCGTTATACCTAATAACATGGACATTCCAGTAATATCCCTTGGAGACCTTAATCTGCACTTCCTTATACATAATTTTAGCCCTGATGTCGTACCACCGGCCACCCACGATCGTACATTGGAATGTAGTGGCGAGGCAGCCAAAGAGTGGGGGAGGACCATCACGCACTTGTGCTTCCGCGAGAAACGATGTTCACATAAGATATCAAGGTAATGAGGACCGCTAATTGCTGCTTACCTTTTATCTTGATCTTAGTGCCTACAGCCAAGTTCACCACTCTTGTCACCAAGTCGACTAAGCTTCAAACATTAAAATAGTAATAATCGTGGCGGCCTGCGGGATAAAGCAATAGTTCCGTATGAGGCGAGACCAGATCAGCCGGTTACTCCCAAATTCTCAGGGGTATCTATGCCTGCTTAGCCGGGTAGTGCTACTGCTCGACCACACAGATACCCGTGAGGGCTGCCTATGTCACGGTTTATGACGTCACTAATTGATACATTGGCAACACCCCCAGCGATGACATAGACCAGCAGACGCCATCCAGTTGTGTTTGCTGGTTACACTTACCATTTATTATTACGTGCACTATCCTCCTGGTGAGATAGTGGTCCTCACTACAATTATGACTTGGCATGAATGGCGATAACATGTATGTAGCTAAGCCCAATACTTACAGGCGCATCCCTGCATTTCCACCACAGGGTATAATAATTCATGTTGATAAAATACAGTATATAAAAGAGGATAATAAGCAATAGTTCTTCATAGCCCATTGTCAGTTGTTTAATATTAATCTGAACCGTCATGCCAAGGCCGGGGGGCGGGTTACGTGGTATGGACGATAGTCCCACTAACGCACACACATTTATAATACATACACATAATGTATAGTATTTACACACACATACACACCCATATAATCGAATCGTAGTCCATTGTTGCCGAAATTACGTTTGTGAAGTCATACTGTGCAAGTGTGCGCTGTGGCCGTCCAATTTTTGAGACAACCCACTTGCAGTGGGCCATAGCAGAGATCTTTCTTTTTTCACAGGACTTTGAGTAGACTCACTAAGCACCATGGGCAGTGTCTGTTACCAGCAGAACCTGTAATTTTCGATACCCGAGTATGTTTAAGATGGGCCTTCACACGGTCCTTATACCTTTTCTTTGGTCAGCCTTATTCCGCTACTCTTAGACGGGAGTCCCATAGAATTAGTTTGGGCACCAAAATCATCCATGCTATAACAGGTCCCTGATCATCTCAGTTGTGCCTTGAGGATTTTGTTTCAACATTGATTGACTGACCCTCTCATGACTTCCGTTTTGTAATTTTATCCTGCAAATATATTTTGATAATAGCCGCGCAGACTGAGGAGATGGAATCTTTAAGTCGCAGATCTCACAACCATAAGGAGATTGATTGATTATTATTTAAAATTATCTGATGCGTCACACAGCTACATCATTAGCTGCCTGTTTGATAGAAAATATTAAATATTTAAACTTTAAAAAGGATCATTTAATTTATTACTTACAATAACAATAAATAAATCAAAATAAAAGTATAAAGATTATGCGATAAATATTAATCATATTTTTTTTTTAATATAAGTCTCCCTAAGAAACTACTATCACAATCCTCCACATCCAATTCCTTTTCAGTGTATGATGGGGTAATAGTACATACGTCATTTGTTCTGAGATGTTGCACCTCTTTCCACTACTTGTGCGACCGTTATGGCTTTGTGGGCTATCATCTCAAAAGTTGCTTACACTTTTAGCCATTATACGGCGCATGAGTCAGCCTTGTGTGCGCCGATTCTTGTCTGCCAAGGTGCCATCTCTAAATCTCTGCGCATTTATTTCTAGAGTCATCCCTCTATTTTCTTCCGTTATCGTGAAGACAACTGCTGATTCGAGATTCAGTCGTGTGTGGGAGAGGAAAACGGCATCACGGTCGTGATGATAGTATTGTACTACGAATGAGTCTTTAACCTCCTCAGAAGATTCCTGATGAACTATTTCCCTTCCATCTCCAGCAGTGTCTGGCCCTGGCACTACCAATGACCGAGTGCCAATACCGTTCCATTCAGTCAAGCATGCGACAAGCATCTTGTTTTCCAGATGTCTCCAAGAGATGAAATTTCTGCTTGCCCTCGGCGTTCGCCAATAGTACCCCTGTTTGCATCGAGTGTTTCCGCTTAATGCTCCCCACAAGAGCTACTGGGCCTCAGTCTTAGCCAGTTTTTGTGACCCGACTCAGGATCGTACCATAGCGAACCTCCGGTCATACTCCCCTCCCCCCCTGAATCTGTCTAAGTTAAACGCCCTAGATTGGCCATGAAGGGACGAGGAGTTTCGTGGAGTGACCCGCAGGGTAGCCACACCAATCTATTGTCGCGCCGCGCCACAAACTCGGGTAACCTGCTTTTTGGAAGATCCTCCAGCAGTGGCTGACAAGAATGTGGTCGTCTGTTATAAATATGTCACACACACACACACACAACACAAGACACATACACACCACACACACACGTCATATATAGTATATATTATATATATATATATATTATATATATAAATATAGTATATAATATTTATATATCTTTTAACGTAGTTCATATCTGAGCGCCGTGGTCACAGTATGATAATTGATTGTAGTTTTCATGTTTGTCGATGCTCTTTGGGCGTGAGTAACGTGTTAGGGTCCCCAGTTCCTTTCCACGGAGATGCCGTTGGTACCTTTTTAGGTAAATTTGCTCTCTATTTATCCTGGCTTGGTACCACAGCGTTGACTTGGGCTGGCTTGGCCTACTCGAGTGCTAGGTAGGGCCAATCAAGGTAAGGTCTCTTGCCCTAGGAACAACGCGGCGGTCGTGACTCGACCTCGAATTCAGATTTACACCCGTCCGTGACAGTCTTGCGTCCCGACGCTCTACCATTTCGCCACGCGGCCTTGACGATCATGGTCTTCCATGATCTATTCTGCAATTTAGAGAGCGGTGGTTTGGCTTGCCTTCCCTCCCGTGTTTTTTATCGAGTCACCATCTCTTTACCCCAGCACCTGACTTGAGTTGGCTTGCTCACCCGAGTGGCTAGGCAGGCAATCGAGGTGAAGTTCCTTGCCACATAGGAACAACGCGAACGGCCGTACTCGAACCCTCGAACTCAATTGCCGTCGTGACAGTCCTCTGAGTCGACGCTCTAAACGCATTCGTCCACCGCGGCCCCATATATATCTATTTATATAATATAATATATGAGACTATATATTAATATATTATATTATATGATATATATATATGATTATGTTGTGTGTTTGTAGTGTTGTGTGTGTGTGTGGTGTGAATATATATGTGAATATGATATATTATAGAGTATATATAACGTATATATATATATATAGTATTACATAATATTATATATATTATATATATATATATGAATATTAGTATATAATTATATATATATATTATATAATATATATATATATCTATAATAATATATTTCAGATAATACGTTCCACACACACACACACACACACCACACACACACACCCACGATATATAATATATATATATAGTATATATATTATATATATATATATATATAATAATAAACATATATATCTGATATCTATAATATAATATATATATATATATATATATATATTCACACACTCACACTACACACACACACACACACACACACACCACACACACACACGACCACGCACACCACACCAACACACACACACATATATATTATATATATTATATATAATAGTATACTAATATATCTCGTATATATAATACAACATATATATATCTATTATGTATATCATCTCTAGTATTATTATCTAAATATATTATATATTTTCATTATAGATCTACTACATCATATATTGATGTCTGTGTATTAATAGATAATATATAGATGTTATACATATAATATATATATATATAAGTCATCTTTGTGTGTGGGTGTGTCTGGTGTCTGTGGGTGTCTGGTGTGTGTGTGTGTGTTGTATGTGTGTGTGTTGTGTGGGTGTTGTGTAGTGTGTGATGTGTGTGTGTGTGTTTGTGTGTGTGGTGATTTGTGCGTGCTGCGTGCGGCGTGTATGTGTGCTACGAATATGTATGCTATACTATATATATATATATAGATATATATTCTATAATATATACTCTTAGATCTATATATAATTTATGATATAGTATGCACACATCTCCTCTCATAGGCCGGAGTCCTTTTGTACTCATCCTCTCCCTGGTGACCCTACAATATGGGTATGCCGCTATCTGGCTCACCAGGATCATTGGGACCTCAACCCAGCCCCGCGGCTTGCCGTTTAGGGGGGCCTCCTCATGAGGCAGACCTTTCCCCTTGACTCACGAGTGTGATCTAATGGCGACTCATTCCTTTCAAGGTCATCCAGCTCCCAGGAACACAAACATGAGACCAAAAATACTCAGATGCCTCTAGAAACAGACCCAAGATGTTTCAAAAACCAACTCCTGTTGTCTCCACATGCTCAGGTATTGATACGCTATGAACTCAAAGAACTACTTGCTAAGGGCATGGACTCACCCCACCCCGACTTTATTAAAGCCCCACCGTGGGCACAAACCTTGATTGAGTCCAGGAGAAAGAATCAATACACCATGCCTAGTCTAAAGGCAGAAGCTGAGAGGGTCATTGCAGCCCATCACCCGGTAAGTTAGACAACCTACTTCATGGATGGATCAGTCGTCCTTAGAATCACAACCACTGCAAGCGCCGGATTTGGCATCAGGGTCCACACCATCCATGGTAGTAGTATAGTATAATGGCTCCTCACTGACAGGCAGAAGCAGTTCGCGATCTCTCGAGCCTAGGCCCCACGCCCTGTGGTTAGACTCTGACTACAGTCAAAGCTCACCGGGACATCTACCTCCTACCCTGTCCTTACTCAACACATGGCACAGAGGATTTTGCTCAGGTTGAATAATAATCATAAACTGGGTCCTTAGTCTATATGTGCATGCAGAGGGAATGAGCTTGCTGACTAGACAAGCTGACATTGCGATGGGTATACCCCCCAATATCCTGATCATAAAACCGATTCCAAAAAAAGATAAGGCAGACGTGTAATGCCACAGCTCGTGCCTTCCTCCTGCAGCTTCACAGAGAGAAAACGCGATCCTCTCACCTTGGCCAGATGGTACTAGATGCCACAGGCTGTTGAGCCACTGGCACTTTGCTTAAGCAATCATAGTCGAGAGTCATTTCATTCACATAATTAAGACTGGATTATCCATGCACATTGTAGATTCATAAAGACACACTGAATATGGCAACAGGTGCTGCATACGCTAATGGCGAGCCGAACGCCACACTGGTACATTAACATGTCGATTGTCAGAACACACTAGTTCTGAGAGCAGGTCTGTCCACAGCAGCCGGTGGGCTGTTACAGAGATTATGCCGCATGCTTCATCATGGTCGCTCCGGCTGCTGGCATCCGGACACTAATTTAACATATAGTGTCAGAGAATCAAATGAGGCAACATAAATGCTGACACAACGCGGGCATATGTATGAAGGCCCGTCGAAGCCCAGAGCTTCGCAAATTCTCAAACGAATGAATGAACGAACATCCACTTTACAGTGAACTATATACCTCGCGATAGCTGCTCAAACATTTACTACCACCTCAACCATATATATCATTCAGCAGACCTCTCGCCCTTCATATCCTTAAGAAACCCAAGTCACAGATTACTCAGAGAAAACCCTGAACTTCTGGTGGAATCCCGAGCCGATCGCCCATGCATGGGTAGTTTTGCTGATCCCCATCAGTAGCTTGACAAATAGTCACTGACTACATCCCCCATTCTCAGTCGCTACTCCTTTCTAGAAACACTGCTGCCCCTTCCACAGAACTCGCTTATGGTACAGATCGAAATGGGAGATTGACCTAAGAGTTCTCACCGAATGTATCTTGTGATACATCAATCACAGAAGTAACCTCTGACCACGACTTTTGGAATGACCTAGTTCCAGCAGTTACCATAAGCCCGACAGAAAGATCAAAGACACAGTCTCTTCATACAGCTGCCGATAGATTCCGTATCGACATTCTCAGCCTACCTGATTCCCTTCAGGTATTTTCCAGTGGCTTCTCCTCCAGATAATAGTGATAAAACAAAAAAAAGATGTCAACCAGAACAGGTATCATCAACACCTCCACGTTACTCTTCCCGTGGCTATATGTAACCCGGTCAATCTGCTTCCCCCTCATTAGTTGCGACTAGCAATTGTAACTCAACAACCACAACCGAACGAACAGCATATCCCCCGATCCCCAAACGACCGACGACAACGAGCAGTAATCATCATACTAAGGACTGTCCAGTCCTAGCGACTGGGGAGGCCTCCCATACCGCTCCACGTTGGTCTCCACGTCAACCTTCACCAGGCTCAGCCATGATACTATATATATCTAATACTATATTTATATTATATAGATATATATTAATATATTTAATATAGTATTATAATAATATACTTAAAGATTGTTATGTTGGTATAATTGTAGCAAACAACCACACACCACGTGTGGCATTTAGATATTAAAAAACTTAAAGGTTATTAGTACGACTTTTGCAGACATGACAGGAAGTCGCTAGAATAATGTTTAAATATTTCTGGTCTGATTTTTGTTATTGAACGTTCCAGTCAAAACTGATATTATTGCTTGTTTTTGTAAAATCCACTAGAATTTTTTGTACCTGGCTATAATATCGTTTGGAACAAAAGGTAACAATTCATGTTCTTGCCCACAGTCCCTCGAGAAAATTAAAGGAGTGCGACCAAAGCACCTGCACATCGGCATTGTACCAGTATATGCGAATATACTTTCAAATTAAGTATAAAGGTGAGCGCTTGTAAAGTTACAATATTGCAATGTGGACGACCCAAACAGCACTTCGGTCAATAACAGCGAAATGAATACAGAACATTTCTGTTTCCATTTAACTACATGCGGAATGTTGTTTATGAATATATAACCCCTAGATTTGAACACTCGAAAATGTTCAGAACGGAATGCAAAGACCGTGAATTATTAAAGCATAGCACATACAATTAAATAGAAATCCGGGGTCCCGGGCTAACTACAAAATGGCCTAGAACACAGGCAATAATAACAACCCAAATTTCATGGTGCTGACTGTCGGAATAAAGTTTCCTCTGAATATGATAAGTGTTCTTTTATAATCTTTGAATCTATCTATCGTCTAATCTATCTATCTATCTATCTATCTATCTCTCCTTTCTGTCTGTCTATCTATCTATCTATCTATTAATCTATCTATCTATCTATCCATCTATCCATCTACTATCCTTATCTATCTATAAAATACATAAAGGCACAATTAGCATATTCATAACACACCCGCACACACACACTTGTGTTGCATGTCCTTATATATCTATATATCCGTATATATATATATATATATATATATATATATATATATATATATATAATATATAGTTATATATATCAATTAATATAATATATATATATATATATCTAGTACTATATATATGTTTGGTGTGTGTGTGTGTGTGTGTGTGGTGTGTGTGTGTTTGTGTGTGTGTGTGTGTGTTTGTGTTTGCTGTGTGTGTGCATACATATATATTATATCTTAGTATTATAATCTATCCTATACTATATATAGTCTATATCTATATATATATATCTAATCTGTCTGTGTATATATCTCTCTCTGATAATCTATTATAATATATATATAGCTTCTTATATAGTATATAGATCTAATATATTATATATTATATATATTATATAATATATAGTCAATATGATATATCTATATATATATCTAGAATATATCTATATCTATCTATATTATGATATATATATAATATTATTATCATAATTATACTCATATATATCCTCTTACTATTATATATATTGTTATTTGTATATATATATGACTATATACTCTCTAAGGTTCATCCTTATCGTAATAACTCTCTACATTCTGTCCTTTATCTCTATTCTATCATATCTATATATATACGTTATATATATATATAATTAATATCATAGATATATACTATACTATCTACTGTCCTTTATCTATATATATATATTATATTATATATTATAGTATGATATGTAGTATGATACTATATATATATAAATATATAATATCTATATATAAAAGTAGCATAGATCTATATATAGTAACATAATCTATATCTATATCTTCTATAATATCTAACTATATATATCTGATATATTATACAGTACATCATATACATATATATATTATTCTATATCTATATCTATTTATATATTATATATAAGTACATATATATAATAGTCTATATGTTCATCTCTACTTAATATATATACTCATATCTCTATATCTCTATTATCTCTCCTACTCCTCGTATATCTAACTATATCTCTCTAGATCCTCATATATATATATCGTCTATAATCTGTATATAATATAGTAATATAATATCATCATTATATATAATATTATGTATATATACTTTTATAGCTATTATATATATCTGATAGTTATCTGATATATTATTATATACACATACTATATATATATATATATATATTTATATATATATATATATAAGTATATAGTAGACTATATATATAATATGATATGCACACACCCACACACACACACACACATCACACACACACACCACACACACACACACCACACACCCCACCCACACACACCTATATATATTATGATATATATATATATATATATATATATATTATATATAGATTATATATCATATGTATATATCTATATCTATCTATATATCTCTCCTATATATAGTATATATATCTATATAGAATGTAATGATATATGCTATATATATATATGTATATATTTGCATATATCTATATAATATATATGCGTCTATATATCTCTATTACACTTATAAATATTATATATAATCTATAGTCTATCTATATATATCCGTATATATATATATGATGTACATGCAGCACCGTGTGACTGGTGTGCGTGTGGTGTATGAAATAATTAATTGTGCCTGTATGTATTTATATAGATTAGATAGATAATAGATGGCTAGATGGATAGATAGATAGACATAGATAAATAGCATAGATGTATATATAATAACAGACAGACATATGATAGCTAAATTAGATAGATAATCTGAGTTAGACAGATAGATAGATAGCACGATTTAAACATGAAAAATAAAACAACCCAAATAAAAAAAAAAAAAAAACACCCCCTTATCATATTCAAGGAACTTTATTCCTGACTTCGCCGACCATGGAATGTGGTTCCTGTTATTATTGGCCTTTGGTCTGGCCATTTTGGAATTGCCGTGGATTTCTCTTAATTTATTTGCTAAGCTTTATACTTCATACGGTCTTTGCATTCGTTCTTGCACATTTTCCGAGTGTCAAACTGGTTATTAATTCATACCCACTCGATGTGTTAATTGACAGACCATTTTCGTTATTTCATTTCTGCTTGTATTTTGACGGGAAGTGCTGTTTGTTCCACATTGTCTTATTATTGTCCTTTAAAGCGCTCACGTTCATACTTATAATTTGAAGTAATTTTGCTTAACTTGGTCTCCATATGCCGATGTAGCAGTGCTGGTCGCCTCCTTTAATTTTCTTGATGATTGTGTGCAGAAACATGATTGTTCACTTTGTCCAACTTGTAGTTCTGCCATACAAAAGACTTCTAGTGGCTTTTTACAAAACAAGCAATTCAAGTTTTGTCTGTCGTTTCAAATACTACAAATATCAGACCAGAAATATTTAACATATATTTCCTGCGATCTTTTCTTCTATGACTCGCAACAGTGTACTAATTAACCTTTAAGTTTTTAATCTAAATGCCAACACGTGGTGTGGTGTTTTCTGTATCATTTATAATACATAATTTATTATAATATATAAGATATATTAATATATATATACTTATATATATCTACTATATATATCTATATATTATATATATTATGTATGGCTGAGTGGTGAAGTGAAGAAGTGGAGACCAACGGGGAGCCGTTGGCTCCCCAGTCGGCTATGGCTGGACACCTTGTTTGCTTGCTGCTGTTGTCGTGGTCGGTTGGAGGTTGATGTGGCGGTTTCGGCGTGGGTGTTTGTTGATGTTACATTTGCTATCTGCAAATATGATGGGGAGCTGATCTACCGGGTTCCTTATGTCCCCTGGGAATAGTACTGTGGAGGTGTTTGATGATACTCTGTCGTGGCTGCATCTTTTTTTTTTTTTTGTTTATCACTATTTATCTGGGAGGATCGCATGAAAATACCTAAGGGAATCAGTATGCTGCGATGTCGTACGGCATCTGGCAGACTTGAAAGCGGGAAGTGTCTTTGATCTCTCTGTCGGGGGCTATGGATGCTGGATACTAGGCATCCAAATGTAGTGATCAGAGGTCTTCCTGTATTGTCTCACAACGTACAGGCTTGGACTCTAGTCAATCTCCCATTCGCATCTGTACCATTAGCGGGTCTGTGGAGATGCAGCAGTGTTTCTAGAAGAGTGAGTGACTGAGTAATGGGGATTGTAGTCAGTGACTATTTTGTACCAGCTACCTGATGGGATCCAGCAACTACGCCATGCATGTGACTTGGCTCGGATCCACCAGAATTCTGTTCTCCTGAGGTTAGCTGTGGACTTGGGGTTCTAATGATAATGCAGCTGCGAGAGAGTCTGTAAGATATAATGCTTTGATGTGTGTATAAATGTTTGAGAGCTATCTTGATGGTGATATCGTTCGATCTGTAAAGTGGATTTCGTTCTTCATTCGGTTGAGATTTTGCAAAGCTCTGGCTCGCCCGTCTTCATACATATTCCGGTATTGTGTCGATCCATTTATGGGTTGCCTCATTTTATTCTCTGACACTCTATGCTTAACATAAAAAGGCGGGATTGCCAGCAACCGACGCCATGATGTAAGCATGTGGCATAATCTCTTTAACGCCCACCGCTGCTGTGACAGACTCCTGTCTCATAAATAGTGTGTCTCCAATCTGACGGTAATGTACCGTGTGGCGTCGGCTCGCCATAGCTGTATGCGCACCTGTCTGCTATTTCAGTTTTCTATTAGGTCTACCATGTGCAATGATAATCCATGTCCTGAAGTCTGTAAAATGACTTCGGTACCCATCTTATTTATTGCTTCAGAAAGTCCAGTGGCTCATAGCCTGTGGCATCTGAGTACCATCTGGCGAGGGAGAGGATGATCGTTTCTATCTGTGAAGCTGCAGTAGGAGGCTACGACTGGGCATTACACTTCTGCCTATTTTTTTTGCTCGGTTTTATGATCATAGGGATTTGGGTAGACCCCTGCAATGTTCAGCTTGTCTGTCAGGCAAGCTCTATTCCCTCTGATGCCTATATAGCTAGGGACCCAGTTTATGATTATTATTCAACCCTGAGCAAAAATCCTCTGTGCCGTAGTAAGGACAGTGGTTAGGAGGTAGATGTCTCTCGGTGAGCTTTGCTGTAGTCAGTATGTATAAACACAGGGGCGTGTGGGCTAGGGCTCCGAGGATCGCAACTGCCTCTGCCTGTAGTGAGGAGGCCTTATCTACTACTCTCATGGATTGTGTGGCATCCCTTGCTGGGCAATCCGGCGAATGCAGTGTATTAGAGGATCGACTGATCGGCATCCATAGTAGTTCTACTACCCTGAGTGATGTCTCATGACCCTCTCAGCTTCTGCCTTAACTATGCATGTTGTATTATTCTTTTCCTGACTCAATCGGTTGTGCCCACTGTGGGCTTTATAAATTCGTGTGGGGTAGTCCATCCTCTAGGCAAGTAGTTCTTTGATTCATAGCTCTCAATACCCTGGCTGTGTGAGACAACCAGGATTGTTGCAAACTATCTGTGTCTTGTTGCTGAGGCATCTGTAGTATTTTTTCTCAATGTTTGTGTTCTGGAGCTTGGATGACCTTTGAAGGAACTGAGCTGCCTTAGATCACCTCGTGAGTCAGGGGAAAATGTTTGCCTCCATGGAGTAGGCCCCCCTAACGGGCAAGGCCGCGTGGGGGCTTGAGGTCCCAATGATCTGGTGGCCATACTATAGGGCTACCCATATTTAGAGTTCACCAGGGGATGAACAAAATACTTCCTGGCCTATGAGAGGTATGGTGATATATACATACTATATATATATATATTATGATATATATAATATTATATAATCCTACTAATAGTATATGATATATGCATACATATTCGTTCACACATACACGCAGCAGCACGCACGCGACGCACTACCACTCACACACGCCACACACGACCACACACCACACACACACGACACACACTACACACACACATCAATACATACACACACTACACACAGGAACACACACACACAACCACCCCACCACACGCTCACCATATATGATATCTTATATGATATATTATATATTATATATATAGTATATGTTGATATATACCATAACATATATAATATATATATATATACCTATCTATATATTATTATATTTATCTATCTATCTAATATATATATTATGTAGTATCTTATTTATAAATATGCATTCTCTAATAGTATATATATTCTATCTCCTATATCTTGATGTGTGTGTGTGTGTGTGTGTGTGTGTTGTTGTGTGTGTGTGTTGTGTTTGTGGTGTGTGTGTTTTGGTGTGTTTGGTGTCGTGTGTTGAATCTATAATCATATATATCTAATATCCCTTTATATATATCTGAGATATACTATGTTTATATCTAATATCTATAGTATATATACCTCACTATTATATATATACTATTTGTATCCTTATCTCTGTGTGGTGTGTTGTGTGTAGTGGTGTGTGTGTGTGTTTGTGTGTGCACTATATCTCTGTATCTATCTCTCAGCTGCACTATATATATATATATATTATAATATATATCTAATATATTTATATATAATATATGTATATATATATATATTATATATATTCTCTATCTTGTATATATTATCTATATCATCTGTCTATCTTATATAGTTTATATATATTCAGAAACATATATATTCAACACACACACCCAATAACACACCCACACACACACACATATAGATATATATATATGATGATAGGTATATATATATATATATAGTATATACTATATATATATATATGCATGTACTATTGGGCCGCGGTGGCCGTAATGGTTAGAGCGTCGACTCAGGCGTCCCACGACGGCATTTGAGTTCGGGTTCGAGTCACCGTCCGTCCGTTGTTTCCTTTGGGGGGCATGGAACTTCACCTCGTTGCCTGCCTAGAGCCACTGGGTGGCCACGACCAACTCAAGTCAGTGCTGGTAATAGAGATTTGACTCGAATAAAACACCGGGCGGAAGGGCATGGCAAACCACCGCTCTAAATTGCAAGAAATATCAGGGGAAGCCTCATGATCGTCATGCCGCGGTGGCCGAATGTTAGAGCGTCGCTAGAAGACTGTCACGACGGCAATCTGAATTCGATTGTTCGGTCACAGGGCCTGCCGCGTTGTTCCCTTGGTCAAAGAGACTTTCCCTTGATTGCCTACCTAGCCACTGGGTGTCCAAGACCAGCCCCAAGTCAAGTGCTGGGACAAACCGCGGATACATAGGAGAATAATTACCTAAAAGGTACCTGCCGGCACTCTCCGTGGAAAGGAACTGGGGACCCTACCACGTACTCGACTCCTAAGAGCAATCCCAACATGATAAACTACAATCACTATTCATACCTGTGACCACGGTCGGCTTCAATATGAACCCTTACGTTAAAGATTATATATATATATATATATCTAATATTAATATAATTATATATATCATATATATATATCTATGCTGTGTGTGTGTGTGTGTTTGGTGTGTGTTGTGTTTTGTGTGCATACTTATATCAGAGCGACCACATTCTTGTCAGCCTTGCTGGAGATCTTACCAAAACTGCAGGGGTTACCCGAGCTGGGCGCGGACATTTGGTTTGGCTACCCTGCGGGTCCCCTTCAGAACTCCTACCTCCTTCATTGGCCACTCTAGGTGTTTCACTTAGACAGATTCAGGGGGGGAGGGGAGTATGCCCGAGTTCGCTGTGGTAGCGAGCTGACGTTCCCAAACTGTTAAGCTGACTGGCCCAGTAGCTCTGTGGAGTCGATTTAAGCGCGAAACACTCGGGATTCAAGCACAGGCGCTCTATTGGCGAACGCCCGAGGCAAGGCAAGATTCATCTCTTTGAGACATTGGAACCACAGATGGCTTGTCGCATGCTTGACTGACTATGCCGTTAATCGGTAGGTTGCACCGGTCATTGTGTGTGCAGGCTCAGACCTGGCTGAGATGCAGAGATATAGTTCATCGATCTTCTTGAGGTAGGTTAAAGACTATTTCTAGTAAATGCGGCATCACGAACCCTGTGATGCTCGTTTGAATCTCCCACACACCTACCTTAATCCTAGAATCAGCAGTTGTCTTCCATAAACGAAGTGGCAAAAAAAGGAACAATATAGGTATGCCTCCGAAATAAACTGCAGAGATAGGATGACCCTGGTGAAGCAGAATCGGCACCAAGGCTGACTCATGTCCGATCATGCTTAAAAGTGAGCCTTTTGAGAGATCCAAAGCACATTAACGGTCGCACTGTAGTTGAAAAGATTGTCATACATTCTCAGACCAAAGACGTATGTACTTTTCTCCCCCATATACACTTAAAAAGGAATTTGGGGAGGATTGTGATATTAGTTTCTTTAGGAGACTAATCTTAAAAAAAAAATATGCATAATATTTATGCAATTAATTTTATACTTTTTTTTGATTATTTTTGTTGATTTGTAAGATATTAATTACTGATCTTGTAAGTTTTAAATATTTTAATATTTCTATCAACCGAATGCATGCTAATGATGTTAGCTGTTGACGCCATCGTATATTTTTAATAATCATCAATCATCTCCTCTATGGATATGTGACATCTGGACTTAAGATTTCCATCTCCTCAGTCTGCGTCTATTATCAAAATATATTTGCAGGATAATTACAAATACGGAAGTCATGAGAGAGGTGCATCATCAATTGTTGTAAACAATATTATCCTCATGCACAACTGAGATGATCAGGACAAGTGTATTATCTGGATGATTTCTGTGCCCAAACTAATCTCTTGACGCCGTCTTAAGATTAGCGAATCAGCTGACCAAAGAAGGTATGGACCGTTGAAGGCCCTTCTTAACTCCTGGTATCGAAAAGTACAGTTCTTGCTGTTACAGCCTATGCCGCAATGGTGCTTGTGAGTCTACCTCAAAGTCCTGTGAAAAAAGAAAGATCATCTGCTATGGCCGCACTGCAAGTGAGTTTGGCTCTCAAACTTGACGGCACAGCGCCTTCGCATTCAGTTTTGACTTACACAAATCGTAATTTTTCGGCAACAATGGCTACGATTTATTATTGTGTGTTATGTTGTGTGTAAATACATACATATGTGTAGTAATATAAATGTGTTTGCGTAGTGGGACTATACCGTCCTACCACGGTACCCCCCCCCCCCGGGGGGGGTGGGTGCCTTGGATGACTATCAATTATATTAACCCAATTGAAAATGGGCTACTGAAACGATGGCTTTTATTATCCTTTATATCATGTATTTTTATCAACTGCATTATCATTACCCTCGTGGTGATGCAGGGTGCGCTGTAATTATTGGGCTTAGCTACATCATTTATTGCCTTCCTGCAGTATTTTGTGAGGACACTATCTCACCAGGATGATGGGTCACGTATAATAAATTGTAATTGTACCTCTACGCAACGGATGGCCGTCTCTGGTGTTGTCATGCTGTGGTTTGCCATGGTCATAATTAGTGCGTCATAAACTGACATGGCTAGCACTCACGGTATCTGTTTGGTCCGAGCCCAGTAGCCAATACCCAGCTAGAGGCATAGATCCCCTGAGTACTTGGGAGTACCGGCTGATCTGGTCTCGCCTCCTCGACCTATGGCTTTTTATCCGCACGGCCACGGTTATTCTGATTTTATATGTTGAACTTTAGTGCTTGTGCAAGAGTGGTGAACATTGTTGCTGGCATAGATCAAGATAAACAGATAAGCAGCATATTAGTTTCCTCATTTTCCCTTGATTAATTATGAATCATGGTTCCTCTCGTATCAAGTGCCGTGACTGGTCTCCCCACTCTTTGCTGCTGCCACTTACATGCGCCAATGTACTCGTGGTGCAGGTGGTACTCTCTCAGGAATTATGATATAAGGAGGTGGGCAGATCAGTCCTCAACAAGGATTTACTTGGAATGTCCTCTAGTATTAGGTATAACGTACCCGTACTCATTACTGTTACCTACAAGTGTACTTTTACCATAAATTATACAATATCTATATATATACTACATATATTATATATATAGATAAATATATTGATATATATAATTATATATATATATATATATATATATATATACATATAATAAATATTACTAAGTTTCTGTGTGTATAATTAAATATGGTACATCTATATCATCGGGAATGAATGCCTGACTGGGGTCATATCGCATCCCCCTTCACTGCCATCCTATGCCAGCCTCCGCAGGCCTCGGCCCTCTACATCTCCTCGACAACAGCACAACCGATGGGAAATGAGCTGAGGTTGCCCATAATAGCTTGAGTGCAGTCCCCAATGTTTAGTTAACCAGGTTCCCATGCCGCTCTCACGATTACCACTGTTGGACACATGATCCAGCATAGTGACTTGTTACAAGAGCATTAAGGCGAGACGCCTAGCCTATAAAATGCTATGTTTTATGCTTCATAGTAGTCAAAACTGCAGTATCAAAGCTTTAAGAACAAATTCCGTCCTTCTGCATAGATCTGACAATCTTACAAATACTCTTGTTGCATTTAGTCTTCTTATGTGCTGAAGCAGAGCATGGACTTCATTACTAAGGGATTAAAGCTCTCTGTGATTTCACACTCCAAGCATGTAGTCAATTGAACAAGTTCCCCTACAGGCCTCCCAAAATACTGGGTCTTGGTTTTACTCTAGACCCAAGACTTTGTTCAGCACGTTGACTGACGGTCACAAACTGGTAAGACTGACGGGCCCAGTAGCTCTGTGGGAGTCATTTAAGCGCGAAACACTCGATGCAACACAGGCGTCTATTGGCGAACGCCCGAGGGCAAGGCAGAATTTCATCTCTTTGGAGACATTGGAAACCACAGATGCTTGTCGCATGGCTTGACTGAATGGCAATCGGTATTTGCACCGGTCCTTGGTGTGCAGGGCTCAGACACTGCTGAGATGGAAGGAATAGTTCATCAGGAATCTTCTTGAGGAGGTTAAAGACTATTTCTTAGTAAATAACGAGCATCACGAACCCTGTGATGCTCGTTTTCCTCTCCCACACACCGACCTGAATCCTAGAATCAGCAGTTGTCTTCACGATAAACGGAAGGAACAATAGAGGGATGCCTCTAGAAATAAACTGCGAGAGATTAGAGATGACCTTGGCAAGACAAGAATCGGGCACACAAGGCTGACTCATGGGCCGATCATGGCTAAAAGTGAAGCACTTTTTGAGAGATGCCAAAAGCCATTAACGGTCGCACATGTAGTGGAAAGATGTGCAACATTCTCAGACCAAAGACGTATGTACTTTTCTCCCCCATATACACTGAAAAAGGAATTGGGGGAGGATTGTGATATTAGTTTCTTTAGGGAGACTAATATTAAAAAAAAAAATATGCATAATATTTATGCAATAATTTTATACTTTTATTTTTGATTTATTTATTGTTATTTGTAAGATATTAATTAATGATCTTTTTAAGTTTTAAATATTTTAATATTTCTATCAAACAAGGCATGCTAATGATGTTAGCTGTTGACGCATCAGATAATTTTAAATAATCAATCAATCAATCTCCTCTATGGTTGTGAGATCTGGACTTAAAGATTTCCATCTCCTCAGTCTGCGGTCTATTATCAAAATATATTTGCAGGATAAAATTACAAATACGGAAGTCATGAAGAGAGGTCAGTCAATCAATGTTGAAACAATAATCCTCAAGGCACAACTGAGATGATCAGGACATGTTATATGCATGGATGATTTCTGGTTGCCCAAACTAATCTTCTATGGGACTCCGTCTAAGAGTAGCAGGAATCAAGGCTGACCAAAGAAAAGGTATAAGGACCGTGTGAAGGCCCATCTTAAACATCCTGGTATCGAAAATTACAGGTTCTTGCTGGTAACAGACCATGCCCATGGTGCTTGTGAGTCTACCTCAAAAGTCCTGTGAAAAAAGAAAGATCTCTGCTATGGCCTCACTGCAAGTGAGTTTGCTCTCAAAAATTGGACGGCACAGCGACCTTCGCATTCAGTTTTGACTTACACAAAATCGTAATTTTCGGCAACAATGGACTACGATTGATTATATGTGTGTGTATGTGTGTGTGTAAATACATACATATGTGTATGTATATAAATGTGTGTGCGTAGTGGGACTATCGTCCTACCACGGTAACCCCCCCCCCCTGGCCTTGGCATGACGAGTTCAGATTATATTAACCCAATTGAAAATGGGCACTGAGAACTATTGCTTTTATTATCCTTTTATATCATGTATTTTTATCAACATGAATTATAATTTACCCTCGTGGTGGAAATGCAGGGTGCCGCCTGTAAGTATTGGGCTTAGCTACATACATGTTTATTGCCATTCATGCCAAGTAATTTGTGTGAGGACACTATCTCACCAGGAGGATAGTGTCACGTATAATAAATTGTAATTGTAACCAGCAACACAACTGGATGGCGTCTGCTGGTGATGTCATGCTGGTGGTTTGCCATGTCATCATTAGTGACGTCATAAACCGTGACATGGCAGCCACTCACGGGTATCTGTGTGGTCGAGACAGTAGCCAATACCCAGGCTAGAGGCATAGATACCCCTGAGTACTTTGGGAGTACCGGCTGATCTGGTCTCGCCTCCTCGGAACCTATTGCTTTTTATCCCGCACGGCCACGGTTATTACTATTTTATATGTTTGAAGCTTTAGTGACTTGTGCAAGAGTGGTGAACTTGTTGCTAGGCACTAAGATCAAGATAAACAGGTAAGCAGCATATTAGGGTTCCTCATTTCCCTTGATTAATTAGTGAACATGTTTCCTCTCGTAAGCAAGTGCCGTGACCTGGTCTCCCCCACTCTTTGGCTGCTGCCACTTACATGCCAAATGTACGATGCGTGGGTGGCAGGTGGTACTCGCATCAGGTAAATTATGGTATAAGGAAGGTGCAGATCAGGTCTCCAAGGGATATTACCTGGAAATGTCCCAGTATTAGGTATAACGTACCCGTACTGCATTACTGTTACCTTACAAGTGTACTTTTATCCATATATATATACAAATATATATATATACACATATATATATATATAAATATAATATATATTATATAATTATATATATATATATATATATATATATATATATATATATAAGTATATGTGTGTGTAATTAAATATATGGGTACATATATATCATCGGGGAATAATGCTGACGGGGGTCATAGTCGCATCCACCCTTCACTGCCATCCCTAATGGCCAGCCTCCAGGCAGGCCCTCGGCCCATCTACATCTCCTCACAACAGCACAACCTGATGGGGAAATGAGCTAGGTGCCCATATAGCTTGAGTTGGCAGTCCCAGATTGTTTAAGTAACAGTTCCCATGCCGCTCTCACGATGTAGCCATCTGTTGGACACATGATCCAGCATAGTGACTTGTTACAAAAAGCATTTAAGCGAGACTCTAAGACACTATAAAATGTCCAGGTTTTGCTTCCATAGAGCAAAACTGGCAGTATCAAAGCTTTAAAGAAACAAATTCGTCCTTCTGCATAGATACTGACATCTACAAATGCTCTTGTTGATTGGAGTTCTTCTTAGTCTGAAAGCCCAGAGACATGGACTTCATTACTAAGGTATGTAAAGCTCTCTGTGATTTCAACACTCCAAGCATGTATCAATTGAACAAGTTCCCCTAACAGGCCCCCAAAATACTGGGTCTTGGTTTTGGTCCAGGAGATCTCTAGACCCAAGAACTTTGGTTCATTGATAAATGCATCAAAAGACACCACTGGTAATTCCAGAGACCAAGGAAAGATAGCAACATCGTCAGCATAGCCGAAATCATTGACATTGATATTGCCCGGTCTTGCTCCACAGGGACTTTCGATGGCAGCTCAGCACATTATCCAGTCCATGCTAGTGTCGAAAAGTGTTTGTGCAAAGATACAGCCTTAGCTTACCCCTGAGTTAACAGGGAAGTTTGACAAGCCTCACCAGTAATAACCAATAATCCACATCGGAATTCCCCAAGTCTCAGGATCTCCAAGTTAAACGCCGTCTTTACATCAATGTACACTGCAAGTAGCCCATGACTAAAGTCATGACGACATTCCAAAGTGACTTGAACTGCTAAGATACGGTCTATTGTAGAATTACCATGAGTGGATCCAGACTGTTCCAGTCTTTGGTGCCTTATTAAGTGGTCATGGATCCATTTCAGAAGAATATGTGCAAAAACTTTGTCTGCTATACTGAGCAATGTGATGCTACAGTATACCAAATCCAACATCCAGAGAACAGTGGGAGTAGCAGATGAATAAGCCTCACATCCATAGTCAAGCTTACTATGAATAAGAGCTCAGTAAAGCCGCAGAAGCATTGTGCGATCTGCACCCCAAGATAGATGTGAAAGAACCCACAAAATACTAAGTGCTTTTGTAGCCTTCACTTTTAACTGTTTGATGTGAGGCACCAATGTAAGCCTGAGCCAAAAATTAGACCCAAGTATTTCACCTCTTGGACAAATTTGCAGTGGGTTTGCTCCTAAATAGAGGGAAGGATGGAACTTTCCTTGCCATGGTCTTGCTTGGGGAAAATTTGAACCCATGATCTGTTGCCCACTGTACAACCTGATTTACTGCAGCTTGCATGTGTCCTTCACATCCTGTAAGCTTACTCCTGAGCAGTACATTGTCAAGTCATCCACATACAGACTACATGAGACAGCACTTGGAACAACCTTTACAATGTCATTTATAGCAATGTCAAACAGGGTGACACTTAAGACACTCGCTTGTGGACATCCTT
>NC_051391.1:23368877-23375416 GCF_015228065.2 Penaeus monodon | reverse complement strand
GGGGGGGTTTCCCCCTAGTCAAGGGATGGAATGAACTGGGGGTGGCCCCCATCCTCTTTGGGCCCTTGGTGACCGGAAGCCATTTTGTTCATCCCCACGGTGACCTCCAGTATGGGTAGCCTTTGGGCCCCCAGATCTTTGGGGGCCTCAAGCCCCCCCCCCCGCGGCAAGGGGGTTTCCCGTTAGGGGGATTTTTCCAAGAGGTGAAGTAATTTTTGACTCAAGGTTAATGGGGCCTCACACAAACAGTTAAAAGTGAATTTTAAAAAAGGTTAGTACTTTGCAGGTTTTTACATCTATTTTGGGGAAATGGGAATTTCCAACAGTAGAATCGGGGAGTTTTAAAATTTTTGTTTTCCCAAAAAGATTCCTCATTCCCTACCATAGGATGGGCTATGCTCAAGGGGTTTGAAAACCAAATCTGGATTTAGGAGATCCGGGACCCTTTGTAGTCTCGGAGAAAATCGGGGTTCATGAGCCTGGGAAATGAAAGAGGGGGTTTCCCACTTCAGTATACAGGGACCCCATAAAACTGAGTCCAACACCCGGAAAAACAGTGGGAGTTGCGATGAAAAGCCTCCATCAATAGGAAGTTTACTACGAATAAGTTTGGTAAAGCCAGGGAAAGGTTTTGTGCAGCGCACCCCAAGAAAAATGTGAAAGAACCCCAAAAACTAAGTTTTTATAGCCTTCATTTTTAACTGTGGAGTAGGCACCATGTAAACCTCAAGTCAAAAATTGCCCCAAGACTTCCCTTTGGAAAAATTTTGATTGGTTTGCCCCTAAATGAGGGACGGATGGAACTTTCCTGTTTGGGAAAGTTAGCCGGGTTTGTTTTGAGAAAATTTAAAACCATGGATTTCCCCATGAAAAAACCTGTTTTATTGCAGTCTGTATGGTTGTTGCACACCTGAAAAGTTCCTCCTAAAGAGACTTGAAAAAGTCCCACGTACAGAACATGAGACGCATTGGAACAACCTTTTACGAGTCATTTATAGCAAGGAAAAAAGGGGTCACACTTAAGACACTCCTTGTGGGACCCCCCCTTTCCATTTTCGGGTTTAGAGAAACTGTTCCCCCCCAAACTCAAAAACTACTGTTAGTAAGGAAGTTTTATAAAGGTAGGTAAGTCTCTAAACCAATGTATAAGCTTCATGATTTGCCAGCTTCCAAGAGTATCATAACCCTTTTCTAGGTCAAAAAAGAGCTAACATGTGACGTCGCTGTGCAAAGGGAATTCGTATAGCATTTTCCCCCTCAAAAGTGCAACTGTGGCGACCCAAATTTTCTAAAGCATATTGATATGGGGTCAACACTTTCCTTTTTAGCAGCCATGTCAATGAATTTTACCATTTTCTCCATCAGTTTGCAGTTGCAACTGGTGAGAAAAATTTGATCTGTAATTTTCGGGTGTGGAAGTATCCTTCAGGTTTACGAAAACAGGAATGAATAGCCTCTTTTCATTGGTGGAAATGTACCCCCCTTAAATCATTGTGAACCCGGCAAGCCTCTGAAGGGAGAACTTTTTTGGGTATCGTTCCCCAAGGGGAGTCAGGAGAGCTGAAAAAGGAGATCCCCTGGAAAAAAGGAATTTGGGGCTGCTCATTTGGGCACCCTTTTGGTTTTCTTTTAAAAGAGGGGAAAGGGCAGGGTGAAAAGGGAGTCTTCCAGGATTTAGCCTTCCCCAACTTTTTTTTGCTGGGTTTTTAGTTCATTTAAGAGGGGAAGGGAGTCTTTTCCCTTTAGCCCCTTCCCCCCCCCTTTTTTTTCCCCCCGGTGGGGGGCTTTTTAAATAAAAGGGGTTTACATTCTACCCCCCTTTTTCACTGCCTTTGCGGGTTTTTTTGGGGTCGGACATTTGTGGACTCCAACTGTTTAAGCAGTTTTTTTTGTGAACTTTTGGAATGACCCCTGCTGAGGTGAATTGTGATTTTGGGAAATTTTGGGGAATTAAAATTTTAACATACGAACCCGGAAACATACAGATGCTTGCATACTATAGTGATCAAAAAAAGTTTCCCGGTCCGCATTTTTCAAGTGCCATCTTACTTTCCATTAACGGGAATCCTTTCACCTCTGAAAAGTATGGAAAGGGCGTTCCAGTAAGTTTTCCGTGACCTGATAAGTAAATTACGGGAATCGGGGGACCCCAACTGTCAGGTTAATGGAAATGTCCCAATTTTAAAAATTTGAAAAGTGTGGCATTTCAGTTCAGAAAATTGATCTACTCTAAGAAAAAGGATAAAAGGCCCTTTCCCCGCGGGGTTTCACAAAGTGTCTCCCCCGGGTGATACCCCCCATTGAAACTCCAAGGGAATGGGTGTGGCAACGCCCAAGTAGGGCTTCCAAACATCATGTTGAGACTATGTTGAGGCAGGAGATGGAGAAAGTGAAGGTTATGTAAGCCATTTACAGCCTTCACCTGCAGGTGTTTAGGTGGACGGTCTGAAAAGAAATATCCGACGTACCATTTCTGCTACCCCCATGAGGTCCATATCAAAGGGTTATAATGGGTTGAACTTTGGAACCTTCAGGGGAAAAAGGAGATTTTTCCTTGGGAAAATCTCTTTTAACAAACAAACTGGGGTTTAAAAAGTTTCGAATGTTGCAGTTTTCCCATTTTTCATGAATTCCCTGACAGTTTTATTTGGGTTAGGGTATCTAGTTCTTCAAATTACCTCTGGTCAAGCTTTGCCCCACACCTTCAGGCTGTCCTTTTCCAGGATCTGGGAGAAACTTTTAGGGGGGTGTTTACCCCTGGAACTAGTTTCCAAGGTTCCCTTTTGACAGGTCAGGATTTTTTGCCTGGGCAAAGGGCAGACCAAACCTTTTTTCAGGGGCATTTGCCCAGCAGTGGAGGCCTTTGTGAATGTGGTGGCAGTCGGAGCTGTCACCATTGAGGCCCCTGAAGCCCTGCCTGACGGCTCCCATGACCCCACTGATTTTTTTGAACTGAGGATTCCTTTGCCTGGGCAAAGGGTGTACCTGGCCTTTGGTTCAAGGGAATTCTGCCTTGCAGCAGAGGCAGGCCCCTGTGGATGTGGTGGCAGTTGGAGGCCTCTGGAGCCTTACCTGATGGGTCCAAAGACCTTAATTTTGGGGGGAGGGTCTCCTCATAGATCCTTTCATCCCACTCCGTTTTGGTGGAAAAGTTTACCAGAGGCAGTTCAGCATTGGGGACTGAGGTTAAAGGTAGTGGCAGATTTTTGTGGGGAAGAAGCACCCGAGGGCAAGGGGTTTGGGGAAAGAGGTGGGCTAGAACCCAAGCAAAAAGGGCTACCGCGTGCAAAAAAGCACACGGGAGTCGCTTTGCCTCTGGAAAAACTAGCTTTTTCCTGCTCCCTTTTTACCAAAATTTTTTCCAAATTTGTACCTTTTTACATTGCTATGAAGAAGTTTCATGAGCATCTTTGCAGTTTTTACAGCATACTGGGCTGCCACAGAGGTAATAAGGAAATATACACAGCCACTATTACAGTGCTGATGGGAGTCACAGGACCTATGCAACCCCGAACAGTGCCGCTTTACCCAGCCTATTTTTACCACCCCATTTACTTGAAGGGTCTTGATAAGCCACCCGTCTAACCCGAAAAAGGACCCCAAAGAGGGTGGTTTAGTAGTGCAGGGGCATGTGCAGACGCTCAAACCCAGGATCCGTCCCGGAAACAAACAGACGTGGGGGAGTTCTTTCCGGCCATATTATTTTAAAATATAATATATAAATATATATATAAATTTTAAAAATTATATATATATAATATATATAATAAAAGATAATAAATTATAGATATATAATATATAAATATATATATATATATATAAAAATATATTATAATTTTTTTTAAGGGGAAAATATATTATAAAAAATATAATAGAAAAAAGTAATATAAAACAATTAAAAATATTATAATAATATATATATAAAATATATAATATATATTTAAATATATATAAAATAATTAAAAATAATATAAAATATAAATAATAATATATATATATAAAATATTATATATTAAAAAATAGCCCCACACACACAACACACACACCCCCCACACACCCACACACACACACACACCACACACACACACACACACCCATATTATATATATATATATATATAATATAATATAATGATATATATAGATATATATATATATATATATGATTATATATATATATTATATATATATATATATATATATATTATATATATATATATATATATATATATATATAATATATTATATAATATAATATATATACGTATATATATATATAATGTACATGCACACACGTGTGTGTGTGCGTGTGTGTGTATGAATATGTAATTGTGCCTTTATGTATTTATATAGATAGATAGATAGATAGATAGACAGACAGACAGATAGATAGATAGATAGATAGATAGATAGATAGACAGATAGATAGATAAAGATTTAAACATGAACACTTTATCATATTCAGAGGAAACTTTATTTCCTGACATTCAGCCACCATGGAAATTTGGTTTCCTGTTATTATTGGCCTTTGTGTTCTGGCCATTTTTGTAGTTGCCCGGGATTTCTCTTTAATTGTATTTGCTAATGCTTTATAATTCACGGTCTTTGCATTCCGTTCTTGCACATTTTCGAGTGGTCAAAACTGGGTTATTATTCATAAACACACTCGAATGTGTTAAATGGAAACAGACATGTTCGTGTATTCATTTCTGCTTTGTTATTTTGACCGAAGTGCTGTTTGTTCCACATTGCATATTATTGTACCTTTAAAGCGCTCACCGGTTCATACTTATATTTGAAAGTATATTTGCATTAACTTGGTATCAATGCCTGATGTGCAGGTGCTTTGGTCGCACTCCTTTAATTTTCTTTATGGATTGTGTGCAAGAAACATGAATTGTTCAACTTTTGTCCAACGTAGTTCTGCCAGGTACAAAAACTTCTAGTGGCTTTTACAAAAACAAGCCAAATTCAAGTTTTGCTGTAACGTTTCAATAATACAAAAATCAGACCAGAAATATTTAAACATATATTTCCTGCGATCTTTTCCTGTCATGCTCTGCAAACAGTGTACTAATTAAACCTTTAAGTTTTTTTAATCTAAATGCACACACGTGGTGTGTGTTTGTCTGTACATTTATACATACATAATATATATGTATATATATATATATATATATATATATATATATATATATATATATATATATATATATATATATATATATATGTATGGCTGAGTGGTGAAGGTGAAGTGGAGACCAACGGTGGAGCCGGTTGGCTCCCCAGTCGGCTATGGACTGGACAGTCCTTGTATTGCTGCTGCTGTTGTCGTGGTCGTTTGGAGGATCGGGGATTGCTGTTTCGGTTCCGTTGTTGTTGTTGATGTTACATTTGCTAGTCTGCAACTAATGAGGGGGAAGCATGATTAGCCCGGGTTACCTTATGCCACCGGGAAGAGTAACTGTGGAGGTGTTGATGATACCTGTCTGGCTGGACATCTTTTTTTTTTTTTTTTATCAACTATTTATCTGGGAGGAGACGCACTGGAAAATACCTGAAGGGAATCAGGTAGGCTGAGAATGTCGATACGGCATCTGGCAGCTGTAGAAGCGAAGTGTCTTTGATCTCTTCTGTCGGGGCTATGGTAACTGCTGGATACTAGGGCAGTCCAAAATGTAGTGGATCAGAGGCTCTTCTGTGATTGTGTCTCACAACGTACATGGCTTGGGAACTCTTAGGTCAATCTCCCATTCGCATCTGTACCATAAGCGGAGTCTGTGGAAGATGGCAGCAGTGTTTCTAGAAAGAGTAGTGACTGAGAATGGGGGATTGTAGTCAGTGACTATTTTGTACCAGCTACCTGATGGGGATCCAGCAACTACCCATGCATGGTGACGTGGCTCGGGATCCACCAGAAGTTCAGGGTTTTCTCCTGAGGTAATCTGTGACTTGGGGTTTCTTAAGGATATGCAAGGCTGCGAGAGAGTCTGTGAAGATATATATGGTTGAGTGTGTAGTAAATGTTTGAGAGCTATCTTGATGGTATATAGTTCAATCTGTAAAGTGGATGTTCGTTCATTCATTCGTTTGAGATTTGCGAAGCTCTGGCTTCGCCCGGGCCTTCATACATATGGCCCGGTTTGTGTCAGCCATTTATGGTTGCCTCATTTTATTCTCTGACACTCTATGCTTAACATAGTGGCGGGATTGCCAGCAGCCGGAGCGCCATGATGTAAGCATGCGGCATAATCTCTTTAACAGCCCACCGGCTGCTGTGGACAGACCCTGTCTCAGAAATAGTGTGTTCTCACAAATCTGACAGTAATGTACCAGTGTGGCGTTCGGCTCGCCATAGCGTATGCAGCACCTGTCTGCATATTCAGTTGTCTTTATGATCTACCATGTGCAATGATAATCCAGTCTAATTCTGTGAAGAATGACTTCGGTACCTCTATTGATTGCTTCAGAAAGTGCCAGTGGCTCATAGCCTGTGGCATCTGAGTACCATCTGGCCAAGGGAGAGGATCTAGCTGGGGG
>NC_051391.1:23351561-23368777 GCF_015228065.2 Penaeus monodon | reverse complement strand
AAAACGACCCAGGGCAGATTATTATGTAAAGAACAAGGAGCTTAATGAAGGGGAATGTGTCTGCCTTTGAACCCCGACGGTGAGAGAGTAAAGATGGGCTTTTTGGCTTGCACTTTTGTATGATGGGATCTGACAATCCACACACGGGTCGTAGAGGTTTCCCCAAATTTTAAAAGGGGAAGACCCCCAACCCAGGAAGTTTTGGTGATTTAAAAAGGAGCCCAATAAAATACCGTTGATCGGGAACTGGGGCCCTTCAGCCTAAGAATTTATAGTCTGAGCCATTTGGGGCAAGTGCCAAAGATTTAATCACCCCCAAAGTAGAGCAAGGGCCAAGCTAAATGTAGGGTTGTAGAAAGGGCACACAAACGAGGTGTGCCTTAAGGACACAGGGAAGGCCAAAGGGAACAAGAGCCAAATGTCCCAAAAACTGTGCAAGGGGGCATCAAGCCTGGAGCGGGTTTTGCTCTCCCGGAAAGAGGGGCCCCCGGTGACAAGAGGTTGCAAAAAATCGACCGGGGACTTTGTTCGCTCCCTGGGGACCTAGGGGGGGACAAAAATAAAGGAAAAGATTTCCCCGACCTTCTAAGAGGAAGGAAGCCCCCCACAGCCGCCCACCGGATATCCCCAAAAAAAAAGGTTTTACCGACCATTTCAAAATGCAGAAAAAAGAATCACAGGATTGATGAAGATTTTTTTAGATTAGCTGCCGCATAACAGCTAAAGTATTAGCGGCAAATAACTTGTCAGATAAAAAATATTGAAATATCTAAAATTTTAAAACCCTTTCAAAAAATTTACAAAAAACGATAAAAAATATTAAAAATCAAGCAAAAACACCCTTATGTATAAAAATACTGCATAAATATTATGAAATTAAATTTATTGAAAATTTTAAATTCCTGAGGAAACTAATAAGACCCTTATGTCATAATCCTCCCAATAAAATTTTTCAGTGTATATGGGGGGGGGACAAGTAATACATTTTGGTTGAGAAGTTGCACATCTTTCTATTATATGTGCGACTGTTAATGGCACTCTCACAAAGTGTTTTCTTTTTGAGCATCATGGGCCCCCCAGGGGCCTAGCGGCAGGCCTTGGTTTTCCCCAATCAGTTTGCTCTTTTAGTGTTGACATCGGCAACCCAATTTTGAACCCCCTTTACTACAGATGTGATGAGTTAAAAAATTTTTACAATAGAATGGTTCATAAGATCTCTAGTCATTTGTGCTGCAAGGATGGCATTAACTTAGAAAGGCTAAAAAAAATTTTTTCTCTGACTTCTGTTTCGGATCTCCCCCTTTCCCAATTTGCCCCCCCTAAGGGGAAGACGCCGTGCCGGGGGGGGGGGAGGGGGTTGTTGATTTGAATTTAAAATTTATCGCCGCGCAACCAAAGGCCTTAGCGGCGAAACCTTTTTAAACTAGAAATATTAAAATTTTTAAAACTTTAAAAATCATCAATAAAATCTTAAAAAATAACAAAAATAGATTAAAAAATCAAAGCATAAATATTAGCTCAAGTGCAAAAATATTCATAAACATTATGCATTTTGGATTTATTGAAAATATTAGTCTCCCAAGGGAAAATTAATAAGACCCTCTATGTCAAAATTTCCCCCAATACATTTTTCAGTGTATAGGGGGAGACGAGTAATAGTTTGGGTCTGAGAATTTTTGACATCTTTCCATACATGTGCGACGTTAATGGCTTGGCATCCTCACAAAGTGCTTCTTTTTTTAGCCATCTTTGGGCCCCAGAGTCAGTCTTGTGTGCCCATTTTTGTCTTTTTAATAAAAACTTACTTTTCGGTTGGGAGGATGCAGTCGCCCAAACTCCAAGGTCATCTCTAATTTTCTCGCAGTTTGTTTCTAGAGATATCCCTCCATTTTTCCCTCTTTTATCACGAAGACAATTCTGTGCGGGGTTCAGGTCGGGGTGTGGGAGAGGAAAACGAGCACAAAAGGGGCTGAGCAGCAGTCCCTTGGCCTTTGATCAGTCGTCTTTCCCCCTGTACCAACATGCGCTGGTCCCCAACATAGAGTTATCTTTTTTATGGTGACATCAGTGCAAGCCACTTGAACCCCCCCTCATAGGATGTGATGATTTTTAAGATTCTGTAATCTTAAAATGCTTTTTAAGGATGGCATGTAACTTGCAGGGAGACGAGGTGCTAGAGAAAGACTGCCAGATGCAGTTTCCCTTTCTGCTCGCTGCAGCAAAACCCCCACGCCTTTTTAGATTTCGAACCATCTGTATAAATTGCATCTGACCCCCGGTATTTGAAATGTGTAAAGAAATTTCTTTTGATTCTGCTTCGGATCTCCCCCTTTCCCAATTCCGACAAAAATCCAGCTCGACTTGATTAGCCCAAAGGTGGAAAGGGGGAAATTTTCCAACAGCCGAAATTAGAGGTTTTAAATTAAGATTTCCACAAGATTCCTCATTTTCCCCCATGGACGGTTACCCTCAAGGGGTTTGAAAACCCCAGTCGGGTTAGGAGACCCGGGAATCCTTTTGTAGTTGTGTAGTGAATCGGGTTTCATGTGCCCCGGTGAATAAAAAAAGGGTTCTCACTTCACATACAGGGATTCAGGCGAAGAACTGAAAACCCCAATAAAGATTTCGAGAGTTTCTTATGAATGAGTCCAAAATTGGAGAACAGTGGGAGTTGCAGATGAAAAGCCTCACCCATAGTCAAGCTTATACAAAATAAGCGCTCGGTAAACCCGCAGAAGCGTTGTGCGGTTTTGCACCCCAAGTAGAGTAAAAAAGAACCCGCAAAATACAAGTGTTTTTGTAGCCTTTATTTTCAACTGGAGTGGGGGCACCCATGTAACCCTTGAGTCAAAAATTAGCCCCAAAAGTATTTCACCTATGGACAAACTGCAGGGGTTTGCTCCTAAATAGAGGGAAGGATGGAATTTCCTCGTTTTGTGGAAACTACCCATGGTCTTGTTTGGGGGGAAAAATTTAAAAACCCATGATATGTTGTCCCTGAAAACCGTTTTACGCACCCTGCATGTGTCTTGCACATCCTGTAAGTTCCTCCTGAGCAGTACAGTGTAAAGTCATCCACTTTACAGTTTCATGAGACGCCTGGAACAACCTTTTATAATTCTTTATACAATGGCAAACAGGGTCACATTAAGACACCCCCTTGTGGGACCCTTCCCAGTGATCTTCAGGTTAGAGAAACTTTTTCCCACCCGAATTTTAAAATTTTCCGTTAGCAAAAAATTTTGTATGAAGGTAGGTAATGTCCTCTTAAACCAAGGCATACAACTTCTTGAGTATGCCATGCTTCAAGTGGTATCATAAGCCTTTTCAAGGTAAAAGAAGACTGTAACAGTGACGTCGCTGTGCAAAGGGAATTCTGTATAGCTTTTTCCCACCCTTTACAATGCATTGTGGTCGATCTCAATTTCTAAAGCCATATTGTATGGAGTCAGCAGTTTCCTTTTTCTGCAGCCATGTAAAACCGAAGTTTACATTTTTCCATCAGTTGCAGATGCAAGCTGGTGGGGGAAATTTGGTCTGAAATTTCCTGGGGGAAGCATCCTTCCCGGGTTTAGGGACAGGAAGGGATTATACCCCTTTTCATGTGGAGGGCACTGTACCCCCCCTATATACCCTTTTAAAATGGGCCCAAAAAGAATTCTGGGATCTCTCGGAAAGTGAATATTTTTGGAGGGAATATCGCACCCCCTAGGGCAGTCTTACAGCGACTGCAAAGCAAAATCCATCCCCTTGCGAAAAAAAAATGGAATTTGTAGGGATTTCTGCTGCAGTCTACGAAAAACGCACGGGTGTCTTCCGTCAGCCGAAGAGTGGAGAATCAGCAGTGTAAGATGCTCAGAGGAGATCCTGCCATGGTTTTGCTAGCTCTTTAGCAACATTTTTTTAATTTGGGATGATTATGCCATCAATCTTAAAAGCAGGTGGGTGACAGTGTTTGTGCTCTTTCCTCGTTTAAAACCCCTTTGTCCCATACCCATGCAAGGGGGCCCCAGGTTAATCAAGGAGAATCTGTCTCCAGGGTCCATCTGGCCTCCTTTGCACGCGCCGGGTCGGCCGGGTTTTTGAAAAGGATCGGGGTTATCAGGGGGCGTCTTTTCAACTCCCTTAATGCGCTTTTTTTGCTCTGACAGCTTTTGGAATCATAGCCCCCCATGGTCCCGGAGGTCCGGGGTAATCCCTTTTATTTTTGGGGAATGGATGCTTCTGCTGCAAGGTGAATTCGTGAGTGAAGTGAATAACGCATTTGAACACACTGGAAATTTTTCACAGCCCCAGCAATACTGCAGTTGATCAAAAAGATTCCAGCCCGCTGTCAAGTCGCCATCTTGACTCCTTTGGCTGGAATACCATTCACCTCCTCAAAAGTATTGGAAAAGGTCGTCTGAAGTTTCCCATAACCTGCCAAGTGAAATTTCATTGTGAATCAGGGGAGAAAATTTGACAGGTCTATATTGGAGAATGCCCCATTTTAAATTTGGAAAAGGTGGGGTGTCATGTTCAAAAAAACTGCATCTACTCTTAGGAGAAAGGACCCCAAAGGGCCCCTTCCTCAAGGGTTGCACAAAGGTCCCCCAGAGGTGTGCCGACCTTTGAAATTCCAAGAGTGAAAGGAGTGCAACGCCAAGTAGATCTTCTAAATCTTTTATGTTGAGTTTATGTGGAGGAAGGAGATAGATGCAACTTTAAAAGGTCGTGTAAAAGCCTTTTCCCACACCCTTCACTCCCAGTGTTTCTGAGGTGGATGGCCTGGAAGGGGAATATCTGAGTCCCTTTCGTACCCCTCCATGGGGCCCTTTGTCAAAAGTAACTAAGGGGTTTTGTTTTTGGGAATCCTTCGGGGAAATCGGAGATTTTCCCTGGTCATAATCAATTGAAGAATACACAAACGGGTTATATGAAGCTATCGGGTTTTGCAGTTCTTCCCATTTGCATAATTCCTGACATTTTCTTTGGTTTAGGGTATCCAGTTTTTTAAACTTTTTTTTCATAAGGTGTTTGGCAGCCCCGTGGTCAAGGTTTGCCCTACCCCTTTTGGGCTGCCCCTTTCCGGATCTGGGAGAATTTTTTGAGGGGTTGTTTCCCCGGGGAATATTTCCCACAGGCCCCCTTTTTGCAGGTCAGGATTTTTTTGCTGGGAAAAAGGGCCCCGACCTTTTTGTTCAGGGGCATTCTGCCTAGCAGCAGAGGCCCCTGGGATGTGGTGGCGCGGGAGCGCCACCGTGGGGACCCCGGGAGCCCTTCCTGAGGCTCCAAAGCCCCGACCTTGAAATGAGTCTTTTGAACAACTCAGGTTTCCTTTGCCGGGAAAAGGGAAAACCCGAGGGCCTTTGTTTCAGGGGATTTGCTAGCAGCGGAGGCCCCGTGGATAGGTGGCGTGGGGGGCACCATGAGGCCTCTGGAGCCTCCCGAGCCCAAAAAAGACCTTATTTTGGGGAGGGGGATCTCCTCAATAGACCCTCACCCCTACCCGTTTCTGGTGGAAATTCACCAGAGGCAGTTTCGAAATTTGGGGGACGAGGTTTAAAAGAAGGGGCAAGTGTGTGGGTAAGAAGCTTTGGGAGGAAAGGGTTGGTGGAAAAGAAGGAGAGCCAGAACCAAAGCAAAGGATTTACCGCGTGAAAAAAGCACACGGGCACGTCGCTTTGGCTCGGGAAAACTAACTTTTCCTTGCTCCTTATTATCAAAACTTCTTTCTCAAATTTTTACCTTTACATGCTTTGAAGAAGTTCATGGCTTCTTTTCAGTGGAACAGCATAATGGACCCGGGGCCCTTGTCATCTCTTGAGACCTGTCGTACCCCACTTTTAAATATTTTTATTGTCTTTTCCTAAAATGGCAAGAGTGGCTCCATGCCCCTAACCCGGGGAGTGGAACACCGCTAGGGTTTGGGGACATATGGGTTTACCTTTAGGTTTGGACCCTGGGGTAATTAACTGATTTGGAAGACCAAAAGTTTTTTAAAAGTTAGAAGGAGAGTGGTGTAGATGTTCCAAACCGTCAACTTTTTTCTTAAAACGTTTTACTGCACTACATGAAATTCTCTGTTCCTCTAACAGTTTTTTCTTCAGAATACCTAAACAGGTCTCGGGAAAAGACAATTCCCTTACATGATGAGGGTTTTTTGGGGGAGAAAAATGAAAAAATTAGCCCCCGGGATGTTGCATTCGCACCAGCGGTCACTTCATCTGGTGACGAAACCTCAACTATCAGGCTACCATTCCGCTGTGGGGTGATGCGGGATCACGTTTACTACCTAACTTTTTCCCAGTACTTTAAAAAAAATCAAGACCCTGATTTAACACCATCCCAAGGTCTTCATATAGGTATTTACAATGAAATATTTTCATATTTACCAGGTAAAATTTCCCTTAGTGGATGAGGGGGATTTTCCCCCTTTTTACCTGGTTTGGAGCCCGGGAACCATACGATTCCCATTTTTTTTGCCCTTTGGGAAATGGAAAGGCTCCAGGTGACAACATGTGATGCCAGAGGAATGGTCGGGGATTTCGTTTAAATCTCAGGGAGAGATCTAGTCTTTTTAAATTTGTAGTACTCAACAAATTAGAATTTTTCCCTTTCCCCACCCCCCAACCCCATGGAGTCCAAGAGGGGAAGCTAAGGTTGGGGCCAAAAATTTCCCAACGCCAAAGGGGGGAAAAGAGGAAATATCGCAGCCATATTTCAGTACGATGGCAGTACGGGACCTAGGCTGCCGACAATAGAAATGCTTTACCCTAGCCATATTTTACCAGCCGATTGACTGACCGGGCCTGATCAAGCCACCCCTCAACCAGAATAAAAAGGGCCCCAAAAAGTGTGTTTGCTAGCCGCAGGGGCAGGTGCGCATGCTCAACCTCCAGGACTCCTGTTCTGGGTTTTCGGGATGCCCCCCACAGGCAAAACACGGGGGAGTTTTCCCCGGTCCCAAAATGGAATGAAAGGGGGGGGGGTTTTCCCCCCCCTTCCCTGGCCCCTTTGGGGCACCAGGAAGCCATTTTTTTCATCCTCATGGTGACCCCCCCGTATGGGTAGCCCTCTGGTCCGGCCCCCAAACCCGATCATTGGGGCCTCACGCCCCCCCCACCCGCGGCAAGGCGGCTTCCGTTTTTGGGGGGGGGGGGGGTTGAGGTCCCATTGATCTGGGTGCGCCGGACCAGAGGGCTACCCATACTGGAGGGCTCACCCGTGAGGGGGGGAAAAATGGCTTCCTGGTTCCCCCAAGCCTAAAAAAGGGGATGGGCACCCCCCCTGGTTCATTCCATCTTGGGCCGGGAGAACTCTCCACGTGTGTTTCCTGTTGGGGATCCCCTAACAGGAGACAAGATCCCGGAGGTTGAGCGATGCTGCATGCTGCGCCCGCAGTAGCAACACACCCCCTTTGGCCTTTTTCTGATTAGACGGGGTTTTTATCAAAGCACGGTCAAGTCAATGGTGGTAAATATGTGGGTCAAACAGGCACTATTCAGTAGGTAGGAAGGTCCCACGACTGCGTTCAGTACTGTAACAGTGGCGATAATTTCCTCATTACCCGTGGCGTTGGGGGATTTTGAGCCCCAATTATAGCTTCCCCCCTTTGGACTCCAGGGGGGGGGGGGTGGTGAGGAAATGAAGAAATTTAATTTTTGAGTACTACAAATCACAAAGACAAGCTTCTCCTGAGACCTATGCAATCACCCACCCTTCCCCCTGGAACTCACATGTCACTTTGGAACCTTTTTAGTTCCCCAAGGGCAAGAATGGGAATTGTAATGGATCCTAGGCTCCCAAACCCCGGTAAGAAGGGGGAAAAATACTTTCCTGGTAAATATGAGAGTATTTTATATATTTGGACCCAGTAGTGAGACCATTGTGGGACAATCATGGATCCGATATTTTTTAAAATCATCGGGGAAAATAGTTGAGGTATGTCAAAGTGATTTTCACATCACCCCACAGCGAGAGGGGAGCCGATAGTTTAGGTTTCGTCACGACGAGAGTGACCGTTTGAGAAAATGCAAAATCCCCGGGGCTAAGTTTTATGTTCTTCCCCCTAGTGAAAGGGGGAATGTTTTTTTCCCGGACCTGTGAGGTATCCTGAGGAGAAACTGTTTGAGGAACTAGAGAATTTTTAATGTTTGTGGCAGTAAAATGTTTAAGAAAAAAGTTGATAGTTTGCCATATGTGTCCCAACCCTATGTGGTGTTTCCACTGCCAGGGTTATGGGATGGAGCCAAATTTGCCCTTTTTTAAAGGAAAATGGAAACCCAAAATATGTGTAAAGTGTGGTAGAACAGCCCGGTCCAATATGCTGTTACCCCTGCAAAAAAGCTATGAGGCTTTTTTAAAGCAATGTAAAATGTACAAATTTTAAAAAGAAGTATTTGGTTTTAAGGAGCAAAGGGGAAAGTTTGTTTTCCAGGGGCCAAAATGTGTGTTTGCACAGCCGAAAATCCCTTTTCTTCAGTTCTAGCCCCTCCCTTCCCCCAACCCTTTTCCCTCCGGTGTTCTTTTCACCACTCTGCCCCTTCCTTAAATCTCAGTCCCCAATTGCTGAAACGCCTTCGGTGAATCCACCCTAACGGAGTAGGAGTGAAAGGTTGTTTCGGAGGGCCCCCCTCCGTGACCCTGGGGTACCTTTTTTAAAATTGTTGACGTGGTACTATTTTCCCCAAGGTTTCCCTTGGACAGGTTTAGGATTTTTTTGTGGGGAAAGGACGGACTGAGCCTTTGCTTCAGGGGGGATTCGCTAGCAGCAGAGGGGCCCCCGTGGATGTTTTGGGGAGCTGGAGTCTTTTGGACAGGGTTTAGGATCCTTTTCCTGGGGAAAGGGCATGCCTGAGCCTTTTCTTCAGGGGGGTTTGCCTAGCAGCAGAGGTCCGTGGATGTGGTGGCATGGGCTGTCACCGTTGAGGCCTTGGGCCTTTAAAAGAGGGTCCAAAGCCTTACTTTTGGGGGGAGGAGTCTCCTAATAGACCCCCCACTCCTACCCGTTTTTTGGGGGGGAAAAAAACCACCAGAAGCAGTGTCAGCAATTGGGATGAGGTTTAGGGAAGGGCAGAGGTGTGCTCTAAAAAAGCATTGGAGGGCAAAGGGGTTTGGGGGGAAAGGGGGGGGCTAGAACCCCAAACAAAGGGCCACCCGACGTGCAAACGCATACGGGCACCGCTTTGCCTCTGGAAAAAAATAGCTTTCTCCTTGCCCTTTTACCCAAAATTTCCCCTTTTTAAAACTGTACCTTTTACAGCTTTTTAAAAAGCTCATGGCTTTTTTGCAGTGGTAACAGCATATTGGACCTGGACAGTTGTCTCTCCCTTTATGACCTGTGTACCACATTAAAAATACTCTTAGTTTTTCCCTTTTTTTAAAAAAGGCAAGAGTTGGGCCCCTGCACAGGGAGCACCCATAGGGTGGGACATAGGTTTTACTTTTAGGTGGTACCCTGCCAACTTTAACCCATTTTGGAAGGAAACATGTTAAAAGTTAGAAGAAGAGCTGGGTCGACTGTTCCCAAAAAATCAACTTTCTTCCTAAAACGTTTTTTCTGCCATACATTAAAATTCTAGTTCCCCTAACAATTTTTCCTCAGAATACCTAAACAGGTCTCGGGGAAAAAACATTTTCCTTTCACTGATTGAGGGTTTTGTGGGAGAACATGAAACTGAGCCCAGGAATTTGCATATCGCACGCAGACGGCACTCTGTTGGTTTACGAAAACCCCAAAAAATCAGGCTACCCTTCCCCTGTGGGGGGATGCGAGGATCACGCTGCTACTTCAAATATTTTCGATGAAAACCCCAAAAAGTCAAATCCAGACTATACACCCTCAAGGTCTTCATCCAGGTACACTATATGAAATGCTTTATATTTTCCAGGAAGATCTCCTTTGTGGATTGAGGGGGACTTTTCCCCTTCTTACCCGGTTTGGGGGCCCGGGGAAAACCCTTGTGATTGCATTTTTGCCCTTTGGGGAAACTGGGGAAAAGGGTTCCCAAAATGACAAGTGTGAGTTCCAAGGGAATGGTCGAGGGATTGCGCAGGGGGTCAGGGAGGAGCGAACTTTTAAATTTTTAAATACTAACAAATTTTAATTCTTTATTTTCCCCACCCCCCACCCACAAAGGAGCCCAAAGAGGGGAAGCTATAGTTGGGGGGTTTAAAATCTTCCAACAGCCACAGGGGGAAGAAGAAAAAACGCAGCAAATAACAGTACTGAGCAGTGCGGGACCTAGCGTACCACTGAATAGGCCTGCTTGACCCTAGCCCTATTTGACCAGCCCATTGATTGACGGGCCTTGATCAAACCACCCGTATAACCCGAATAAAGGACAAAGAGGCTGTTTCTAGCTGAGGGTGCAGCGTGCAGATCGCCAACCTCCAGGGATCCGTCTCCCCGGGAATAGGGAGCCCCGCACGACAAAAACAACGTGGGGAGTTCTCCCTAGTCCCAAAATGGAATGAACTAGGGGTGGGGGCACATCCCCCCCCTTTGGCCTTGGGCACCCGGAAGCCCTTTTTTCTCTCCTAGGTGACCCTCCAGTTGGGAGCCCCTGCTCCGGCCCCCAGACATTGGGGCCCCAAGCCCCCCCCCCCGCCGGCAAGGGGGCTTCCGTTAGGGGGATTTGTCCAAGAGGGGAAGTAATTTTTTACTCAAGGCTTACATGGGTGCCTCACATCAAACAGTTAAAAGTGAATTCAAAAGGATAGTACTTTTCAGGTTTTTTTACACTATCTTGGGGGGAATTTAGGAATTCCAACAGCTAGAAACTTGGGAAAATTAAAATTTTGATCTTCCAAAGATTCCCATTTCCCCACCATAGGATCGGCATGCTCAAGGGGGTTGAAAACCCAAATTGGGTTTAGGAGATCCGGAATCCTTGTAGTCCGTGTAGTAAATCAGGTTTATGTAGTCCGGGTAATGAAAGAGGTGGTTTCTCCACTCTCAGTATAAGGGGGCTCCATGAAAAGAGTCCCAAAATCGGGGAACAGTGGGAGTGCAGATGAATAAGCCTAATCAATAGTGAAATTTACTACGAATAACATTTGGTAAAGCCTTGGGAAATGTTGGGCTCTGAAACCCCAAGATAAATGTGAAAAAACCCGCAAAATACTAAGGTTTAAGCCTTCACTTTAACTGGTGATTTGAGGCACCATGTAAATAAGTCAAAAATTAGCCCCAAACTTCCCCCTCTTGGAAAAATTGAATTGGGTTCCCCTAAATAGGGGGACGGGGGGGAACTTTCCGTTTGTGGAAATGTATAGCCATGGTTTTTTTTAAAAAAATTAAAACCCAGGTATTTTGCCCACAAAAAACCTATTTATTGCGTCTGTATGTGTTTTGCACATCCTGTAAGCTTTCCTGAAGAACATGTAAATATCCACGTACAGAAATGAGACAGCATTTGGAAAAACCCTTTAGAGTCTTTTATAGCAAGGAAAAAAGGGTCCACTTAAGAACCCCCTTGGGGGACCCTCCCTTCCTTTTCCGGGTTAGGGGAAATGTTTCCCCCCCCAAAACCAAACTATTTGTAAGGAAGTTTTAATGAAGTGGAATGCCCCTCTTAACCAAATGTCATACAGTTCAGAGATCCAGTTTCCCAAGATATCATAAGCCTTTCTAGGTCAAAAAAGCCTAAATGTGACGCGCTGTGCGAAGGGAATTTGTATGCAGTTTCCCCCCTCAAAAGTGCAACTGTGGTCGATCTCAATTTTTAAAGCCCAAATTTATATGGGGTCAACACGTTTCTTTTTTAGCAGCATGTAACCGAAGTTTTCCTTTTTCCCTCAGCTTGCAGTTCAACTGGTGAGAGAAATTTATCTTAAATTTTTTTTGGTGGGAAGTATCCTTGAAAGGTTTTCGAACAGGAATGATTTTAGCTCTTCCATGGGATGGCCCCGTACCCCTCTAAATCCTAGAATGAACCCAAAAGGGAAAGGGAGCTCTTGGGAAGGAGATATATTTGTATGGAATATGTTTTCTTCCTGGGGAGTCTACGGGAGAGCTGCAAAGCAGAGTCCCTTCCTGTGAAAAAAAGGCAAGTTGTAGGAAGTTCTGCTGCAGTCTACTGGGAAACGACACTTGGTGTCATTCCTGTTCAGGCCGAAGAGTGGAGAATCGGGCAGTGTAAGATGCTGCAGAGTGGGATCTCTGCCATGGATTTAGCTAGCTCATTTGCAACATCTTTCTGTCTGTGAGATTATGCATCTATCTCAGAGCAGGTTGTGGACAAGGATGTGCTTTTTCCAGAGATCTTACGAACCTTGTCCATACACTGCTAAGGGTTTTCTTTTTGCCGTTGATTTTGGGTCCCAGTGTTAAATGAGGAGATTACGACGTCCCTTACCCTCTTATCCCCGCCTGGCCTTGGGCTACGGGTACTTTTGAAAATGGATCAAGGTTTACATGTGGGACGAGTCATCACTGCCTTAATGCAGTTTTCGTGATCTGACAGCTGTTGGCATTCATCAGACCAACAGGTACTAGAGGGCGGACAGTTATGCGTACTTTTGGGAATGGATTCTCTGCTGAAAGGTCGAATTTGTGATGTGAAGTGATTAACAGTATCTTGAACACACGGAAACATTCACAGATGCTGGCAATACTATAGTCTGATCTAAAAAGATCCGGTCAGAAATTGTCAAGTTGCCATCTCTACATTCCCATTAACTGGGCATCCCATTCACCTCCTGCAACAGTATTGGAAAGTGGTCGCTTCCATGAAGTCTTCCGTAACTGATAAGTGAAATTATCGGTGAAGCAGGGGATGCCACCTGTCGGTCATATTGGAGGAAGTCCCAAATTGCAATTGGAAATGTGTCGGCAGTGTCCACTGTTCAGTAAAATTGCATCTACTATTGAGAACAAGATAATAGGGCCCTTCCTCTCGGTTGCACACATTGTCTCCCCAGAGGTGATACCGCCAGAAATCTTCAAAGAGAGAAACTGGATGTATGGCAAACTGCCCAAGTAGGTCTCAAAATCATCTAATGATTGAGCCTATGTTGAGGCAGGACGAAGATGACACAGTGTAAGGTTATGTCAAGCCTATCTCACCGCCTTCACCTGCAGGTTGTTTGCAGGTGGACGGTCTGAAAGAAATATCCAGAGTACATTACATGCTACTCATCCCATGCAGGTCATATCAATGTTATAATGGGCTTGAACTGGAAATCAGACTCAGGGAAATCGGATTATTTTCCTTGGTAAAAACTCTGGTAAAGATACACAAAACTGGGTACATGAAGTACGAGATGTTGCAGTTCTTCCCATTTTGCATGAATTCCCTGACAGTTTCATTGGATTAGGGTATCTAGTTCTTCAAATTACCTCTGGTCAAGCTTTGCCCCACACCTTCAGGCTGTCCTTTTCCAGGATCTTGGGAGAATCTTTTGAGGAGTTGTTTACCCGTGGAACTAGTTTCCAAGGCTTACTTTTGACAGGCTCAGGCATCGTTGCCTGGGGCAAAGGTGCAGACTAAACCCTTACTCAGGGGCATTCTGTAGCAGTGGATGCCTTTGTGATGTGGTGCAGCTGGAGCTGTCCCATTGTAGGGCCCCTTTAAGCCCCTGCCTGGACGGCTCCAAGGCCCCCCACTGATTTTTTTGAACTGAGGATTCCTTTGCCTGGGCAAAGGGTGTACCTGGCCTTTGGTTCAAGGGAATTCTGCCTAGCAGCAGAGGCAGGCCCCTGTGGATGTGGTGGCAGTGTCGGCCTCGGAGCCTAAAGGATGGCTTCCAAAAGAACCCCTTACTTTGGGAGGAGGAGTATCCTAAATAGGATCCTTCACTCCTACTCGTTCCTGGTGTGGAAAACCAGTTACAGAGGCAGTTCAGCAATTGGGGACGCGGCACAGGTTGGCAGCTTGTGTTATTGGAAGAGCACCGAGGGCAAGGTTTAGTGGGCGGCAAAGAGGGATGGGCTAGAACCGAAGCAACGGATTACCTGGCGTTGCAAACAGCACCCCGGCCCGTCGGCTTGCCTCTGGCCCTAGCTTTCTCTGGCTTCTTCCCCCCTTTTTCCCCCTTTGTACTTTTGACCTTGCTCAGCAGCAGTTTCATGCGCCTCTTTGCAGTGGTCACGCATACTGGACTGCCCCCGCGGTCATCAGGAACTATACACAGCAGAACAGTTGCTGGGGCCGTCCCGGACCTCTCAACTACCGACTGAACTGAACAGTGCCTGCTTGCCCCCTACCATACTGTGCCCACCGTATTGACTTGACCGGTCTTATCCAGCCCCGTCTCTAACAGAAGAAGAAAGGACCCACAGAGGTGTGTCAGAAGCGGCCGGGTTGCAGTGTGCCGCCAGCGCTCACCCCCGACTCCTGTCTCATGGAATACAAACAGGACGTGGGAGAGTGTTCCTGGTCCATATAATATATATATATAGATATTATAATCTATATAGAAGAGAGAGATAGAGATGGAAGTATATTATAGATATATATAGATATCTTATATAGAAAGAACAATCTATAATCTATATATTATATATATATAATATATATATATATATAATAATATATAATCTAAAGTCCAGAGATTAGATCTATATAGATATATAGAATATATATATAATAGTATAAAAGTACATAGACATAGATATATATAAGATAATATATATATACTATATGAGTATATATTCAGCTAGAGAGAGAAATAGAGATATATAATAGATAGAATATATCTATACAGATATATTAGATAGATATAGATATATAATATATATTTATATAAATAATAATATATATATATATATAGCAGCATAGAGAGATAGATATTACTAGCTATATATAAACAAAGACATAGAGAGATTAAATATAGATATATTATATATATATATATATTATATTATAATATATATATATATGTATGCACACACACCAGCCCCACCCACCACACACCACACCCACACACCCACACAACACACACACATAACACACAAACAACAAATATATATATATATATATAATATATAATAAATATATATAGTATATTACAATTATATATATATATGATAGAAGAGATATTATATAGGGAAGATAGTGTTTTTTCTTTGTTTTATATTATAGAATATATATAGAGTAATATATATATAGAATATATATATGTTAGGAGAGGTACAATTCATATATATATATATATATATATATATATATATATATATATATATATAATAATAATATATAATCTATATACGTATACATAGATATTAATGTACATGCACACCTTGTGTTGGGAATGTGCGTGTGTGTGGATGAATAGGGAATTGTGCCTTTACGTATTAGCTAGATAGATAGATAGATAGAGGATAGATGGATAGATAGATAGATAGATAACTAGAAGATAGATAGATAGACAGACAGACAGGATAGATAGAAGATAGTAGATAGATAGATAGGACAGATAGATAAGAAAAGATTTATTAAACATGAAAACACTTTATCTATTCAGAGGAAACTTTATTCTTCCAAGCCCCAGGAAATTTGGTTCCTGTTATATTGGCCTTTGTGTTCTGGCATTTTTGTAGTTGCCGGGATTTCTCTTTAATATATTTGCCTAATGCTTTAAAGCACGGTCTTTGCATTCCGTTCTGCACCATTTTCGAGTGGTCAAAAACTGGGTTCTTATCCTAAACCACACCGAAGGTGGGAAAGGAAACAGCCAGTTCTTTATTCCTTTTGCTTTGTTATTTTGACCGAAGTGCTGTTTGTTCCACATTGCCATTATTGTACCTTTCAAACGCTCACCGTTCATAATTAATTGAAAGTATATGTGAATTTAACCTTGTATCAATGCCTGAGGTGCATGGCTTGGTCGCACTCCTTTTAATTCTTTAGGGATTGTGTGGCAAGAACATGAATGTTTCAACTTGTGTCCAAACGTTAGCTCTGCAGGTACAAAGAAAACTTTCTAGTGGCTTTTACAAACACAAGCCAAATTGCCAAGTTTTGCTGTAACGTTCAATAATACAAAAATCAGACCAGACAATATTTTAATAAGCTAAGTTTTCCTGCGATCTTTTACCTGTCATGCTCTGCAAACAGTGACAATTAACCTTTAAGTTTTTTATCTAAATGCACACACGTGGTTTGTTTTGCTGTACAATTCTATACATACATAAATTATATGTAAAGATAGAATATATATATATATATAGATTAATAGTATATATAGATATAGAGATAATAAATTATGTATGGCTGAGTGTGAAGGTAAAGTGGAGGACCAACGGTGGAGCCGGTTGGCTCCCCGTTGGCTCTGGGACTGGACAGTCACTATGGATGGCTGTGCTGTTGTCGTGGTCAGTTGGAGGATTCGGGGAGTGCTGTTCGGTTTCCGTGTTGCGTTGCTTTTAAATTTGCTCAGTCTGCAAATAAGACGGGGGAAGCATGATTAGCCCGGGTTAACATTATGCCACCGGGAAGAGTAACGTGGAGGGGTTGAGATACCGTTGGCTGGAATTTTTTTTTTTTTTCTTGTATCAACTATTATTTGGGAGGAGACGCCTGGTGCAAATACCTAGAGGCAATCAGGTAGGCTGAGAATGTCGATCCGGCATTGGCCGCGTAGAAGCGAAGTGTTCTTGATCTCTTCTGTCGGGGCTATGGTAACGCTGATATAGGGCAGTCCAAAATGTAGTGAGATCAGAGGGTTCTTCTGGGATTGTGTCCTCACAAACCAGTAAATGGCGGGGGGGGGGGGGGGGGGGGGGGGCCTGGGATAGGGAACTTAGGTCAAATCTCCCATTAGCATCGGTACCTCAATAAGAGGAAGTCTGTGGAAGATGGCAGCAGGTTCTAGAAAGAGTAGTGACTGAGCATGGGGGATGTAGTCAGTTGACTTATTTGTACCAGGTTACTGAGGGGATCCAGAAATAACCATGCATGGTGGACGTGGCTCGGGATCCACCAGCAGTTCAGGGCTCTTCTCCTGAGGTAATCTGTGTACTTGGGTTTCTAAGCTAGCAAGGCTGCGAGAGAGTTCTGTGAAGAATATATGTGAGTGTGAGTAAAGTTTGAGAGCTATCTTGATGGTATATAGTTCAATCTGTAAAGGGGATGTTCGTTCCATTATCGTTGAGTATTTGCGACAGCGCGGGCTTCGCACGGGCTCTATACATAGGCCGGTTTGGCGTCAGCCATATGGTTGCCTCATTTATTCTCTGACACTCATGCGGAACTGTGGCGGGATTGCCAGCAGCGGAGAGCCATGATGTA
>NC_051391.1:23326561-23346561 GCF_015228065.2 Penaeus monodon | reverse complement strand
CTATTTTATATGTTTGAAGCTTTAGTGACTTGTGCAAGAGTGGTGAACTTGTTGCTAGGCACTAAGATCAAGATAAACAGGTAAGCAGCATATTAGGGTTCCTCATTTCCCTTGATTAATTAGTGAACATGTTTCCTCTCGTAAGCAAGTGCCGTGACCTGGTCTCCCCCACTCTTTGGCTGCTGCCACTTACATGCCAAATGTACGATGCGTGGGTGGCAGGTGGTACTCGCATCAGGTAAATTATGGTATAAGGAAGGTGCAGATCAGGTCTCCAAGGGATATTACCTGGAAATGTCCCAGTATTAGGTATAACGTACCCGTACTGCATTACTGTTACCTTACAAGTGTACTTTTATCCATATATATATACAAATATATATATATATACACATATATATATATATATAAATATATATATATATATATATATATATATATATATATATATATATATATATATATATATAAGTATATGTGTGTGTAATTAAATATATGGGTACATATATATCATCGGGGAATAATGCTGACGGGGGTCATAGTCGCATCCACCCTTCACTGCCATCCCTAATGGCCAGCCTCCAGGCAGGCCCTCGGCCCATCTACATCTCCTCACAACAGCACAACCTGATGGGGAAATGAGCTAGGTGCCCATATAGCTTGAGTTGGCAGTCCCAGATTGTTTAAGTAACAGTTCCCATGCCGCTCTCACGATGTAGCCATCTGTTGGACACATGATCCAGCATAGTGACTTGTTACAAAAAGCATTTAAGCGAGACTCTAAGACACTATAAAATGTCCAGGTTTTGCTTCCATAGAGCAAAACTGGCAGTATCAAAGCTTTAAAGAAACAAATTCGTCCTTCTGCATAGATACTGACATCTACAAATGCTCTTGTTGATGGAGTTCTTCTTAGTCTGAAAGCCCAGAGACATGGACTTCATTACTAAGGTATGTAAAGCTCTCTGTGATTTCAACACTCCAAGCATGTATCAATTGAACAAGTTCCCCTAACAGGCCCCCAAAATACTGGGTCTTGGTTTTGGTCCAGGAGATCTCTAGACCCAAGAACTTTGGTTCATTGATAAATGCATCAAAAGACACCACTGGTAATTCCAGAGACCAAGGAAAGATAGCAACATCGTCAGCATAGCCGAAATCATTGACATTGATATGCCCGGTCTTGCTCCACAGGGACTTTCGATGGCAGCTCAGCACATTACCCATTCCATTTTAGTGTCCGAAAAGTGTTTGTGAAAAGATAAAAGCCGGGGGCTTCCCCCTGGTTAACGGGGAATTTACAAACCCTCACCAAAAAAACCCAAATTTCCCATGGGTTTCCCCCAAGCCCTCGGAAATCTCCAAGTTAAACGGGGGGGCTTTACTCAGGACACGGCAAGAAACCCCAGGACAAAAGTCATGACCCCTTTCCCAAAAGGACTTGAACTGTTTGAAAAGGTTTCCTTTTATTTTTGAGTTTAAACCCTTAGTGGTTTTTTCCCCAGACTGTTCCGCGGGGCCTTTTTAAAGGGTCATGGACCCCTTTTCCCAAAAAAAAAGGGGCAAAAAATTTTGGCGCTATAGGGGCCCCTGTAGCACAGTACCCAACCCAAACACCCAAAACATGGGTAGCAGTTAATAACCTCACTCCTACCCAAGCTTACTAAAAATAAACTCGAAAAGCCCCAAAACTTTTTGTGCTTTCGCACCCCCAAGAAAGGTAAAAAACCCCCAAAAAAACAAAAGGGTTTTGGGGACCCTTTCACTTTTAAACTTTTTATGTGGGGCCCCCAAGTAAGCCTGGGGAAAAAAAATTAGACCCAGTACTTCCCCCTTTTGGACAAATTGCAGGGGTTTTTCCCAAAAAAAGGGGAAGGGGGGAAATTTTCCTTCCCATGGTTTTGGGGGTTTGGGGGAAAATTTAAACCCCCATGATGGGGGGGGCCCACTTACAACCATTTACGGCACTTGCTGGGGTCCATTACATCCTTGCGGCCTCCCTTACGGGTACATTTGTAATCCCCCACATACGCTACAGGAGACGGGCACGGAAACCCCCTTTAAAAGGGTCAAAGCGGCAAACGGGGGAACAAAACACTCCGTGGGGACCCCTTCCGGGGGGGGCCTTGGGGGGGAAGAGAATTTTTTTCCACCCAAACTCTAAAACCCTTTAGAAAGGGGAAGCGGGGAGGAAGGGGGAAGGCCTCCAAACCAAGGCAACGTTTTAAATGAGAAAAACGGTTTCCCAAAAAATTTTGAAAAACCCTTTTAAAAGGTCAAAAAAAGGGGGAAAAAAAGGGGGGGAAATTTCGCGGGAAAGGGAATTTTGAAGGGGGCTTTTTCCACCTCAAAGGCCGGGGGCGACCAAATTTTCCAAAACCCATATTGAGGGGGGTTTCGCGGGGTTTTCCCGGGCACCCGGGCCCACATTTACCACCCCACACCGGGCAAGGCGGGGGGAAAAAACCCGGCGTAATTTGGGGGTTGGGGAAGTACCTTGCCGGGTTTGGGGGACGGGAATGATTAAACCCCTTTTTTCTAGGGGAATGGCACTGGGGCCCTCTCTAAGATCCTTTTAAAAGGGGGCCCAAAACAGGAATTCGGGAGCTCGGGGTAGGGAAATATCATCACTTCCTGGGGTAGTTTTACAGCAAAAATTTGGGCAAACCCGGGTCCATCCCTTTGGGCAAAAAAATTGAAATTTGTAAAAAAGGTTTTGCGAAAATTCGTTGAAGAAAAACACTGGGGTTGTTTCGGGTTCAGCCGGAGAGTGGAAATGGGGCAGTGTAAAAATCCCCAAAGGGGAAATCTCTGGATGAAATTTAAGCTAATCATAAGAAACCCTTTTTTTTTTCGGATGTTTAGGCCAAATTTTTTTAAAACAGGGTTGACAGGGAAATTGTTCTTTCCAGCGATTTTAACCACCTTGTCCCAAAACCCATGCTAAGGTCTCCCGCACGTCCCCCCTAGCCCCCTTTAAAAGCACTCCCCCTTTCCCCCTTTGGCTCGGGTCTTTTTGTAAGGATAAATTTTGCATTGGGGGGGCAAAGGGTTTAAACTCCCTTTTAAGCAACTTTTCTTGCTCGGGACAGCTTGTTAGCTGGTACTGGGGGGTCAAACTACTCCCCACTACTTTTGGGGGGGGATGCTTTTTCCGGCAAATGAAAGGTGAAGTGAGGGGGGTTAAACAACCTTGGAACGCATTTGGAAATCTTCACAGATCCATGCATACTGGGGTTTGATCAAAAAAAATTCCCGGTCCCCTGTTCAAGTCGCCTGGGGGGGCCCTCCATTGGCTGAAAAACCCCCTTCACCCCCCTCCAAATTGGGAAAGGGGTGCCCCCCCGGTATCTTCCTTGACCTGCCAAAGGGAAATTCATCTGTAAATCAGGTGACCATTTGACGGGGTCTATTTTGGGAAAAGGGCCCCATTTTTGGAATTTTGAAAATTTTTTTGGGGTTCATTGTTCGGTAAAATTTGCATCTACTCTTAAGAAAACCACCCCAAATCCCTTCCTCAAGGGTTGCAAAAAGTTTTTTCCCCAAAAGGTGATGCCGCCCTTGAAATTTTCCCCAAAGTAAAAAGGTTTGTGGCAACTACCCAAGTAGATTTTGCCAATCAATATGTTAAATATTGGAGGAAGGTAGATAGGTAAATTATAAAAAGGTCCCTTTTAGGGGGGTTTGGAATAAGAAACCTCTCAGGGAAATCGGAAAATTTTCCCGGGTTCAAATCTCTTGTGGGCAATACAAACTGGGTAAAATAAAGCTTTTTAGATATAGCATTTTCTTCCCCTTTTCCTAAAATTCCCACATTCCTTTGGTTTAAGGGTTCCATTTTTTCAATACCTCTTCATAAGGTTTTGGCAGCCCCTGGGGTAAAGGGTTTGCCAAAACACCTTGGGCGGGCCCCTTTTCCCCAAGATTTTGGGGAAATATTTTGGCCTTTCTTCGGGGCTTTTTTGCCTAGCAGGGGAACCCCCTGTGGACGGGTGGGAAGCTGGGCGGTCCCGTTGGGGCCCCTTTGAGCCCTCCCTTTACGGTTTCCAAAAACCCACTCTGAGAGGGTTTGAAAGACCCCAGGTTTCCCTTTGCCGGGGGAATTTTTGGGGGGTTTTTACCCATGGAACTGTTTCCCAGGCTTCCTTTTGAAAAGGCTCGGGTTTTTTTTGGGGGCCCGGGGAAAAGGAGGGAAACCTGACCCTTTTTGCTTCAGGTCATTCTCCAAACAGGGGAGGCCCTTGTGGATGGGGTGGCAGCTGGGTTTGCCCCGGTTAAAAGGCCTTCGGGAAACCTTTTAAACTGATGACAAGACCTTAGGGGCCTTTGGGGGATCTCCCAAAAACCCCCTCACTCCTACTCCTTTCGGTGGAACAACTCACCTTTTTCAGCAATTGGGGACAAAGGGAATTTAAAGGGTATGGGCGAGTGTGAAAATTGTAAAAAGGTTTTTGGGAAGGCTAGGGATGGGGGGAAAGGATGGGCTAAAACCAACCCAAAGCCTTCCCCCGGGCTTTCCCAAACAGAAACACAGGAAATGGAAATAATTTTCTCCTTGCCCCTTATCCATACTTCCCTTTTTAAAATTTGGGTACTTTTTACAATCCTTTAAAGAAGCTTCTTTTGGCTTTTCAGTGGAAAAAACATTTTGGGACCTGGAAAGTTATCATCCCCTTTGTTCTGTTTAAGAAAAATTTACCCACTCGGGTTTTGCCCTTTTCCTTTAAAAACGGCAGATTTGGGTCCATGCCCAAAACCCGGGGGGGAAACCCCGGGAAAGGGGGTTTGGGCCCATTTCTTTACCTTAGGTGGTACCATCCCAAAATGATTCGGGAAAGAACTACTTTTAATAGTTAAAGGGGGCTTGGGGCGACTTTTCCCAAAACCATCAATTTTCTTTTTTAAAAAAATTTTTTTTCCACTACTTAAAAATTTCTTTATTTTCCCTAAACTTTCTTTTTTAAAATACCTCATCACGTCTTGGGAAAAGCTTTTCCCTCACACTGATTTTTTTGGTGAGAGACCAAATTTAAACCCCCAGGAATTTTCGCTATTGCATAAAGACGGTCAATCTCGTCGGGTTGAAAACCTCCACATCGGCGGGCCCTCCCCCGCTGGGGCCCGGGGAAATCCTGGCCAAATTTGGGGCCAAAAAAAAGAAAGTGACAAGCACTCCGAAGAAATTGGGTTCTTTTTTTTGGCCAGGCCTTTGGCCCCATCACAGATCTTCACTAATTCCCCAATGCAGAAAAGTGTAGGGAAAGAAAAAACCTGATTCTGTATTTGTTTTTTTTGGGTAAGTCTTAAAACCCCTTTTAAAAAATATAAAAGGGCATATAAAAAATTTGTGCTCGGGCTCCATTTTTTTAAATTTTTTTTTTCCCAGCGTTCTAAACCATGCATCTAAAACCCCCCGCACAGCATCTACTTTAAATACGGGTTGAGGGTTTTCGAAACTTTGAATCGAAGCCCGGGAGGCCTCATCATGTAAGCCCTTTTGCTAAATACTGTGCCTCATGCCCAAATTCTGAGAGTGATCTCCAGCTGTTGTATTTTAAAATTGTACATAAAAACCCGCCTTTGGGCTTTCCCAAATCACCCTTGTAAAGCCTGAGTTCTTTTCCCAAACCGGGCCCCCACCCAAATCCGGCTGAATCTCATCTATGGCCCCCCCTAACAACCCCGCCTTGCCGCGGGGGGGGGGCTTGAGGTTTTCAGTATCTGGGTGGCCTGACCCAGGGATACCCTTTAATTTTAGTTTTTCCAGAGGAAAAGCGACGTAACCGTTTTGCTTTTTGCACAGCCAGGAAAACCCTTGGGGGTTCTCCCCATCCTCCTTCCCCCCCAAACCCCTTGCCCCCCGGGGACTTTTTACACCCAAACACCTGAAATTTCCTTTAAACCCTTTATTTCCCAAATTGCGAAACTGCCACCAAATGGGTGGGGAGGGGAAGGGGTCTATTAAAGGAACTCCTTCCCCCCCAAATAAGGGGGGAACCACAGGAAAGGGCCCCTACCCCTCAAGGGTGACAGTTTTCCTGCCACTACAACCAGGGGCCTCCCTGCTGGGCAGAAGGGCCCCTTTAAGAAAAGGCTCGGGCCCACCTTTGCCCAAGCAAAAAAAAACCTAAAGCCTTTAAAAAGGGCCGGGTTGGAAACTAGTTCCAGGGGAAAACAACCCCTAAAAAATTTTCCTCCAAGTTTTCGGGAAAGGGCCAGCCAAAGGGTGTGGGGCAAACCTTAAACCAAAAGTGATCCCAAAACCATCTTATGAAAAATTTATTTTTGGAAAACGGATCCCCTAATCCGGGGGAACCCTGTCGGGGGGGAATTTCAGGGAAAAAATGGGAAGAATTTGCAACATCTTACTTCATGAAACCCCATTTTGTGTATCCCCTACAAAGATTTGACCGGGGAAAATCATCCTTTTCCCCACTGGGGGATTCCTTTTTAAAGCCCATTATGGGAATTTTGTTTAATGGACCTAATTGGGGAGTAGCGTACGGGTAAAGGTCGGGTTTTTCCCTTCCACCATCCCCCCTTTCGGGAAAACACCCCGGGTAAAGGGTTTTAAAAGAATGGGTTGACCCCCCTTTCCCTTTGTTTGAACCCCCCTATTACCTTCCCCACTTAACCCTAACATAGATGATTTGAAATCTACTTGGGCATTCCCAACACCCCATTTCACTCGGGGGAAAATTTAAAAGGTCGGTAATCCTTTGGGGAGCTCCTATTTTGCCCCCAAATTAAACGGGGAATTTCCCCAAATAAACCTGCCCAATTGGGAGGTCAGGGAAGACTTCCAGGGAAAGCTACAACTTTCCCATATTTTTTAAAGGAGGTGAAGGGTATTCCAGGAAATAAGTGCGAGGGGCGATTAAAACTGCAAACGGGAATTTTTTTATTCAACGCATATTGCAAAATCTGTGAAGGGTTTTCCAGTGTGTTAAAGATGCTGTTAATCACTTCACCCAATTCCCCTTTTCAGAGGGCATCCTTCCCTTACCCCTCGACCTCCAGTACCATGGTGGTCTGATGAATGCCAACAAGCTGTCAGAGCAAGGAAAGCTGCATTAAGGCAGTTGAAACGACGCCCCAGCAATGTAACCTTAATCCATTACAAAAAGACCTGAGCCAAGGCCAGGCGAGTGCTAAAGGAGGCCAGACGGACATCATGGAGACAGTATGTCTCCTTGATTAACTCTAGGACCCCCTTAGCATGGGTACGGGACAAGGTGTGTAAGATTGCTGGAAAGAGCACATCAATGTCACCACCTGCTTTGAAGATAGATGGCATAATCATCACAGACAAAAAAGATGTTGCTAATGAGCTAGCTAAATCCATGGCAGAGATCTCCTCTGCCCAATTCTCCACTCTTCGGGCTGAACAGGAACGACACCCAGTGTCGTTCTTCAGTAGGACTGCAGAGAACTAACATACAACTTGCCATTTTTGCGCAAGGAAATTTACTCTGCTTTGCAGCTCTGCCATAAGAATATCGTCACTGAAGTGACGATATTCCATACCAAATGATATCTCACTTACCAGAGAGCTCCCAGAAGTTCCTGTTGGACCTATTCAATAGGATCTATAGGGAGGGTACAGTGCATCTAGGTAGATGGATGCAACTGTGTAAGGTCGTGTCAAGCCTATTCTCACAGCCTTCACCTGCAGTGTTGTCTGCAGGTGGATGGCCTGGAAGGGAATATCATGACGTACCATTACTGCTACTCCTCCATGAGGTCCATTATCAAAGGTCCCATAATGGGCCTGAACTTGAAATCCTCTCAAGGGAAATGGGACGATTTTCCTTGGTCATAATCTCTTGTAGGCATATACAAACTGTATTACATGATGCTATCAGATGTTGCAGTTCTTCCCATTTTGAATGAATTCCCTGACAGTTCCATTGAATTAGGGTATCCAGTTCTTTATATTATTTCTTCATAAGGTGTTTGGCAGCACCTGTGGTCAAGGTTTGCCCCACACCTTTAGGCTGTCCCTTTCCAGGATCCTGGTAGTACCTTTTTAACGGTTGTTTACCTGTGGAACTAGTTTCCACAGGTTTCCCTTGGACAGGTTCAGGATTTCTTTGCCTGGGCAAAGAATGGACCTGAGCCTTTGCTTCAAGGGCATTCTTTCTAGCAGCGGAGGCCCCTGTGGATGTTGTGGCAGCTGGAGTCTTTTGGACAGGTTCAGGATTCCTTTGCCTGGAAACGATCCTGATTTTTGGGGTTTGCTTAGCAGCAGAGGCCCCTGTGGATGTGGTGGCAGCTGGAGCCGTCACCATTGAGGCCTCTGGAGCCGTCACCATTGAGGCCTCTGGAGCCTTAAATGATGGCTCCAAAGACCTTACTTTGGGAGGAGGAGTCTTCTCAATAGACCCCTCACTCCTACTCCGTTTCTGGTGGAGCAACTCACCAGAGGCAGTGTCAGCAATTTGGGACTGAGGGTTAAAGGAAGTGGCAGAGTGTGTGTTGTAAGAAGCATTGGAGGGCAAGGGCTGGTGGGAAGGAGGATGGGCTAGAACCGAAGCAAAGGACCTACCTGGCTGTGCAAACAGCACACGGGCATGTCGCTTTGCCTCTGGAAAACTAACTTTCTCCTTGCTCCTTATTACCAATACTTCCTTTTTCAAATTTGTACCTTTTACATTGCTTTGAAGAAGCTTCATGAGCTTCTTTGCAGTGGTAACAGCATATTGGACCTGGACAGTTGTCATCTCCTTGATGACCTGTTGTACCACACATTACACATACTCTTGGTTGTCCATTTTCTTTAAAATGGCAAGAGTTGGCTCCATGCCCATAACCCTGGCAGTGGAAGCACCGCTTAGGGTTAGGCACAATGGCTTTACCTTGAGGAGGTACCATGCTAACTTTACCAATTCTGGAAGAACTAATGTGTTAAAAGTTAGAAGAAGAGCTGGTGTCGACTGTTCCAAACCATCAACTTTCTTCTTAAAATGTTTTACTGCCACTACATTCTACATTCTCCAGTTCCTCTAACAGTTTCTACTCAGAATACCTCATCAGGTCTCGGGAAAAAACAATTCCCTTACACTGATCGAGGGTTTTGTGAGGAGAACATGAAACTTGAGCCCCAGGAATGTTACATATTGCACGCAGACGGTCACTCTCGTCTGGTGACGAAACCTCAACTATCAGGCTACCATCTCGCTGTGGGGTGATGCGAGGATCACGTTGACATACTTCAACTATTTTCCGATGTACTTCGAAAATGTCAAGATCCATGATTGATACACAATCAATGGTCTTCACTACTAGGTACTTACTATATGAAATGCTTTCATATTTACCAGGTAAGATTTCCTTAGTGGACTGAGAAGGACTTTTCCCCTTCTTACCTGGTTTGGGAGCCCGGGAACCATTGCGATTTGCATTCTTGCCCTTTGGAAGCTGGAAAGGTTCCAGAGTGACAACGTGTGATGTTCCAGAGGGAATGGTCGGGGTATTGCGTAGGTCGTCAGGGAGAGAGCTAGATCTTTGTAAATTTGTAGTACTCATACAAATTAGAATTCTTCATTTCCTCACCCCCCCCCCCACCCACCATGGAGACCAACGAGGGGAAGCTATAGTTGGGGCTCAAAATCTCCCAACAGCCACAGGGGTAATGAGGAAATATACGCAGCCACTATTACAGTACTGATGGCAGTCACGGGACCTATGCGCTACCGACTGAATAGTGCCTGCTTGACCCTAGCCATATTTGACCAGCCGATTGACTTGACCGGGCCTTGATCAAGCCACCCGTCTAACCAGAATAAAGGACCAAAGAGGTGTGTTGCTAGCTGCAGGGCACTGCGTGCAGCATCGCTTAACCTCCAGGACTCCTGTCTCCTGGTAATACGGGATGCCATGCACGGCAAACACACGTGGGAGAGTTCTCCTTAGTCCAGGATGGAATAAACCAGGGGTGGGTACACCATCCCCTCTCATAGGCCTTGGTGCACCAGGGAAGCCATTTTGTCTCATCCCTCACTGGTGACCCCTCCAGTGTGGGTACCCCCCTAACGGAAGCCGCCTTGCCGCGGTGGGGGGGCTTGAGGTCCCAATGATCTGGTGAGCCGGACCAGAGGGCTACCCATACTGGAGGGGTCACCAGTGAGGGACGAGACAAAATGGCTTCCTGGTGCACCAAGGCCTATGAGAGGGGATGGTGTACCCACCCCTGGTTCATTCCATCTTGGACTAGGGAGAACTCTCCCACGTGTGTTTGCCGTGCGTGGCATCCGTATTACCAGGAGACAGGAGTCCTGGAGGTTGAGCGATGCTGCACGCTGCGCCCTGCAGCTAGCAACACACCTCTTTGGTCCTTTATTCTGGTTAGACGGGTGGCTTGATCAAGGCCCGGTCAAGTCAATCGGCTGGTCAAATATGGCTAGGGTCAAGCAGGCACTATTCAGTCGGTAGCGCATAGGTCCCGCGACTGCCATCAGTACTGTGATAGTGGCTGCGTATATTTCCTCATTACCCCTGTGGCTGTTGGGAGATTTTGAACCCAACTATAGCTTCCCCTCGTTGGACTCCATGGTGGGTGGGGGGGTGAGGAAATGAAGAATTCAAATTTGTATGAGTACTACAAATTTACAAAGATCTAGCTCTCTCCCTGACGACCTGCGCAATCCCTCGACCATTCTCTCTGGAAAATCAACACGTTGTCACTCTGGAACCTTTTCAGTTTCCAAAGGGCAAGAATGGGAATCGTAATGGTTCCCGGGCTCCCAAACCAGGTAAGAAGGGGAAAACTCCTCCTCAATCCATTAAGGAGATCTTACCTGGTAAATATGAAAGCATTTCATATAGTAAGTACCTGGTAGTGAAGACCATTGATGGTGTATCAATCATGGATCTTGACATCTTTGAGGTTCATCGGAAAATAGTTGAAGTATGTCAACGTGATCCTCGTATCACCCACAGCGAGATGGTAGCCTGATAGTTGAGGTTTCGTCACCAGACGAGAGTGACCGTCTGCGTGCAATATGTAACATTCCTGGGGCTCAAGTTTCATGCTCTCCTCACAAAACTCTCAGTCAGTGTAAGGGAATTGTCTTTTCCCGAGACCTGATGAGGTATTCTGAGGAGAAACTGTTAGAGGAACTAGAGAATTTTAATGTAGTGGCAGTAAAACGTTTTAGGAAGAAAGTTGATGGTTTGGAACAGTCGACACCAGCTCTTCTTCTAACTTTTAACACATTAGTCCTTCCAGAATCGGTCAAGTTAGCATGGTACCACCTCAAGGTAAAGCCATATGTGCCCAACCCTATGCGGTGCTTCCACTGCCAAGGTTATGGGCATGGAGCCAACTCTTGCCATTTTAAAGAAAATGGACAACCAAGAGTATGTGTTAAGTGTGGTACAACAGGTCATCAAGGAGATGACAACTGTCCAGGTCCAATATGCTGTTACCACTGCAAAGAAGCTCATGAAGCTTCTTCAAAGCAATGTAAAAGGTACAAATTTGAAAAGGAAGTATTGGTAATAAGGAGCAAGGAGAAAGTTAGTTTTCCAGAGGCAAAGCGACATGCCCGTATGCTGTTTGCACAGCCAGGTAGGTCCTTTGCTTCGGTTCTAGCCCATCCTCCTTCCCACCAACCCTTGCCCTCCAATGCTTCTTACAGCACACACACTGCCACTTCCTCTAAACCTCAGTCCCAAATTGCTGACACTGCCTCTGGTGAGTTGTTCCACCAGAAACGGAGTGGAGTGAGGGGTCTATTGAGGAGACTCCTCCTCCCAAAGTAAGGTCTTTGAGCCATCAGGCAAGGCTCCAGAGGCCTCAACGGTGACAGCTCCAGCTGCCACCACATCCACAGGAGCATCTGCTGCTAGGCAGAATGCTCCTGAAGTAAAGGCTCAGGCACGCCCTTTGCCCAGGCAAAGGAATCCTGAACCTGTCCCAAAGACTCCAGCTGCAACAAAATCCACAGGGGCCTCCGCTGCTAGACAGAATGCCCCTGAAGCAAAGGCTCAGGCCCGTCCTTTGCCTAGGCAAAGAAATCCTGAACCTGTCCAAGGGAAACCTGTGGAAACTAGTTCCACAGGTAAACAACCATTAAAAAGGTACCCCCAGGATCCTGGAAAGGGACAGCCTAAAGGTGTGAGGCAAACCTTGACCACAGGTGCTGCCAAACACCTTATGAAGAAATAATCTAAAGAACTGGATACCCTAATCCAATGGAACTGTCAGGGAATTCATGCAAAATGGGAAGAACTGCAACATCTGATAGCTTCATGGAACCCAGTTTGTGTATGCCTACAAGAGATTATGACCAGGGAAAATCGTCCCATTTTCCTGAGAGGATTTCAAGTTCAAGCCCATTATGGAACCTTTGACAATGGACCTCATGGAGGAGTAGCAGTAATGGTACGTCATGATATTCCCTTCCAGGCCATCCACCTGCAGACAACACTGCAGGTGAAGGCTGTGAGAATAGGCTTGACACGACCTTACACTGTTGCATCCATCTACCTTCCTCCACATAATCTCAACATAAATGATTTGGAAGATCTACTTGGGCAGTTGCCACATCCATTTCTACTCTTGGGAGATTTCAATGGTCGGCATCACCTCTGGGGAGACACTTTGTGCAACCCTCGAGGAAGGGCCTTGGAGTCCTTGTTCTTAAGAGCAGATGCAGTTTTACTGAACAGTGACACTCCCACACATTTCCAAGTTCAAACTGGGACATTCTCCAATATAGACCTATCAATAGGTTCACCTGATTCACAGTTGAACTTCACTTGGCAGGTCATGGAAGACTTACATGGAAGCGACCATTTTCCAATAATTTTGGAGGAGGTGAATGGTATTCCAGTCAATGGAGTGCAGAGATGGCGACTTGAACATGCAGACTGGAATCTTTTTAGATCAACTGCAGTATTGCAAGGATCTGTTAATGATTTCCAGTGTGTTCAAGATGCTGTTAATCACTTCACATCACGAATTCACCTTGCAGCAGAAGCATCCATTCCCAAAAGTAGCGGACAGTACCGTCGACCTCCAGTACCATGGTGGTCTGATGAATGCCAACAAGCTGTCAGAGCAAGGAAAGCTGCATTAAGGCAGTTGAAACGACGCCCAGCATTGTAACCTTGATCAGTTACAAAAGGCCCGAGCCAAGGCCAGGCGCATGCTAAAGGAGGCTAGACGGACGTCGTGGAGACAGTATGTCTCCTCGATTAACTCTGGGACCCCTTAGCATGGGTGTGGGACAAGGTGCGTAAGATTGCTGGAAAGAGCACATCCATATCACAACCTGCTCTGAAGATAGATGGCATAATCATCACAGACAAAAAAGATATTGCTAATGAGCTAGCTAAATCCATGGCAGATATCTCCTCTGGAGCATCTTACACTGCTCGATTCTCCACTCTTCGTGCTGATCAGGAACAACACCCAGTGTCTTTCTTCAGTAGGAATGCAGCAGAACTTCCATACAACTTGCCATTTTTGCGCAAGGAGATGGACTCTGCTTTGCAGCTCTGCCGTAAGACTGCCCCAGGAAGTGACGATATTCCATATCAAATGATATCTCACTTACCGGAGAGTTCCCAGAAGTTCCTGTTGGACTTGTTCAATAGGATCTATAGGGAGGGCACAGTGCCATCCACATGGAAAGAGGCTATAATCATTCCTGTTCCTAAACCTGGCAAAGATACTTCCACACCAGGAAATTACAGACCAATTTCTCTCACCAGCTGCATCTGCAAGCTGATGGAGAAAATGGTAAACTTCAGGTTGACATGGCTGCTAGAAAAAGAAAACGTGCTGACCCCATATCAATATGGCTTTAGAAAATTGAGATCGACCACAGATGCACTTGTGAGGATGGAAACTGCTATACAGAATTCCTTCGCACAGCGACGTCACATGTTAGCAGTCTTCTTTGACCTTGAAAAGGCTTATGATACTACTTGGAAGCATGGCATACTCATGAAGCTGTATGACATTGGTTTGAGAGGAGCATTACCCACCTTCATACAAAGCTTCCTTGCTAACAGGAAATTTAGAGTTCGGGTGGGAAACAGTTTCTCTAACCTGGAAGATCATCTGGAAGGGGTCCCACAAGGGAGTGTTTTAAGTGTGACCCTGTTTGCCATTGCTATAAATGACATAAAGGTCGTTTCTAGTGCTGTCTCATGTAATCTGTATGTGGATAACTTTACACTGTATGTGCAAGGACACATGCAGACTGCAATAAATCAGGTTGTACAGTGGGCAACATATCATGGGTTCAAATTTTCTCAAAGCAAGACTATGGGTGTACATTTCCACAAACGAGGAAAGTTCCATCCTTCCCTCTATTTAGGAGCAAACCCACTGCAATTTGTCCAAGAGGTGAAGTACTTGGGTCTAATTTTTGACTCAAGACTTACATGGGTGCCTCACATCAAACAGTTAAAAGTGAAGGCTACAAAAGCACTTAGTATTTTGCGGGTTCTTTCACATTTATCTTGGGTGCAGACCGCACAACGCTTCTGCGGCTTTACCGAGCACTTATTCGTAGTAAGCTTGACTATGGATGTGAAGCTTATTCATCTGCAACTCCCACTGTTCTCCGGATGTTGGACTCGGTTCATAATGAAGCTCTCAGAATCTGTACTGGGGCTTTCAGGTCTTCACCTGTGGAGTCCCTGTATGCTGAGAGTGGAGAACCACCTCTTTCATTACACCGGGACTACATGAACCTGATTTACTATACGAGACTACAAAGGATTCCAGGATCTCCTACATCCAGATAGTTTTTCAACCCCCTTGAGGATAGCCGATCCTATGGTAGGAGAATGAGGAATCTTGTAGAAGAACTTAATTAAGTCTCACTAAGGTTCTGGCTGTTGGAATTCCCCAATTCCCCCCTTGGACTAATCAAGTCGAGCTGGATTTGGTCGGAATTGGGAAAGGGGAGAGATCTGAAGCAGAAGTCAGAGAGATTTCTTCAGCACATTTCTAAGTACCAAGGATCGGACGCAATATATACAGATGGTTCGAAATCTGAAAATGGTGTGGGCTTTGCAGCAGTGAGCAGAAGGAAGACTGCATCTGGCAGTCTTTCTCTAGCAGCCTCGATCTTCACTGCAGAGTTACATGCCATCCTTGCAGCAGTTAAGATGACTAGAGATCTTATGAACCATTCTATTGTGATATATTGTGACTCTCGTAGTGCCTTGCAAGCAATCAAGAGCTTAAACTCATCACATCCAGTAGTGAGGGAGGTTCAAGATTTGGGTTGCACTGATGTCAACACGTAAAAAAATAACTCTGTGTTGGGTGCCAGCGCATGTTGGTGTCAGTGGGGAAAGAGCGAGCTGATCAGAAGGCTAAGGCAGCTGCCGCTCAGCCTTGTGATGCTCGTTTTCCTCTCCTACACACCGACCTGAAACCCAGCATCAGGGGATTGTCTTCGCGATAAATGGAAGGAACAATGGAGCATATCTCGAGAAATAAACTGCGAGAGATTAGAGATGACCTTGGCAGTTGGGTGACTAGCATCCATCCCAACCGAAAAGTGGAAGTTGCATTAACAAGGCTAAGAATCGGGCACACAAGACTGACTCATGGGCCGATGATGGCTAAAAATCAGGCACTTTGTGAGGGATGCCAAGAGCCCTTAACAATCGCACATGTAGTGGAAAGATGTGCAACATTCTCAGACCAAAGACGTATGTACTTGTCTCCCCCATATACACTGAAGAATGTATTGGGGGAGGATTGTGACATAGAGGGTCTTATTAGTTTCCTTAGGGAGACTAATATTTTTAATAAAATTTAACTATGCATAATGTTTATGCAATAATTTTATACACTTAGAGTATAACATTTATGCTTTGATTTTTAATTTGTTTATTGTTATTTATAAGAAATCTATTGATAGATTTTTAAAGTTTTAAACATTTTAATATTTCTGTTTAACAAGGTATTCGCCGCTAATGACCTTAGCTGTTGACGCGGCAGATAATTTTAAATAATCAATCAATCAATCCAGTATGGGTAGCCCTCTGGTCCGGCTCACCAGATTATTGGGACCTCAAGCCCCCACACCGCGGCAAGGCGGCTTCCGTTAGGGTGGTGTTTGATGTGAGACACCCATGTAAGCCTTAAGTCAAAAATTAGACTTCACCTCTTGGACAAATTGCAGTGGGTTTGCTCCTACATATAGGGAAGGATGGAATTTTCCTCGTTTGTGGAAATGTATAGCCATAGTCTTACTTGGGGAAAATTTGAACCCATGATATGTTGCCCACTGTACAACCTGATTTATTGCAGCTTGCATGTGTCTTTGCACATCCTGTAAGCTTCCTCCTGAGCAGTACAGTGTAAAGTTATCCACATACAGATTGCATGAGACAGTACTTGGAACAACCTTTACAATGTCATTTATAGCAATGGCAAACAGAGTGACACTTGAATTTGGAATCCTCTCAGTGAAATCGGATGATTTTCCTTGGTCATAATCAATTGTAAGCATACACAAACTGGGTTACATGAAGCTATTAGATGTTGCAGTTCTTCCCATTTTGCATGAATTCCCTGACAGTTCCATTGGATTAGGGTATCCAGTTCTCCAAACTACTTCTTCATAAGATGTTTGGCATCACCTGTGGTCAAGGTTTGCCCCACACCTTTAGGCTGTCCCTTTCCAGGATCTTGGTAGAATCTTTTGAGGGGTTGTTTACCCATGGAACTAGTTTCCACAGGCTTCCTTTTGACAGGCTCAGGTTTTGTTTGCCTGGGCAAAGGATGGACCTAAGCCTTTGCTTCAGGGTCATTCTGCCTAGCAGCGGAGGCCCCTCTGGATGTAGTGGCAGCTGAAGCTGTCACCGTTGAGGAGAAGGAGTCTCCTCAATAGACCCTTCACTTCTACTCCATTTCTGGTGGAATTCACCAGAGGCAGTTTCAGCAATTGGGGACTGAGGTTTAAAGGAAGTTGCAGAGTGTGTGGTGTAAGAAGAACCAGAGGGCAAGGGTTGGTGGGAAGGAGGATGGGCTAGAACTGAAGCAAAGGATTTACCTGCCTGTGCAAACAGCACACTGGTACTTTCTCCTTGCTCCTTATTACTTATTACCAATACTTCTTTTTCGAATTTGTGCCTTTTACATTGCTTTGCAGTGCTAACAGTATATTGGACCTGGACAGTTGTCATCTCCTTGATGACCTGTTGTACCACACTTTACACATACTCTTGGTTGTCCATTTTCCTTAAAACGGCAAGAGTTGGCTCCATGCCCATAACCCTGGCAGTGGAAGCACTGCATAGGGTTGGGCACATATGGCTTTACCTTGAGGTGGTACCATGCCAACTTAACTGATTCTGGAAGGACTAACATGTTAAAAGTTAGAAGGAGAGCTGGTGTCGACTGTTCCAAACCATCAACTTTCTTCTTAAAACGTTTTACTGCCACTACATTAAAATTCTCTAGTTCCTCTAACAGTTTCTCCTCAGAATACCTCATCAGGTCTCGGGAAAAAACAATTCCCTTACACTGATCGAGGGTTTTGTGAGGAGAACATGAAACTTGAGCCCCAGGAATGTCGCATATCACACGCAGACGGTCACTCTCGTCTGGTGACGAAACCTCAACTATCAGGCTACCATCTCGCTGTGGGGTGATGCGAAGATCACGTTGACATACCTCAACTATTTTCTGATGTACTTCAAAAATATCAAGATCCATGATTGATGCACCATCAATGGTCTTCACTACTACGTACTTACTATATGAAATACTCTCATATTTACCAGGTAAGATTTCCTCAATGGATTGAGGAGGACTTTTCTCCTTACCTGGTTTGGGAGCCCGGGAACCATTACGATTCCCATTCTTGCCCTTTGGAAGCTGGAAAGGTTCCAAAGTGAAACATGTGATGTTCCAGAGGGAATGGTCGGGGGATTGCGTAGGTCGTCAGGGAGAGAGCTAGATCTTTGTAAATTTGTAGTACTCATACAAATTAGAATTCTTCATTTCCTCACCCCCCACCCACCATGGAGTCCAACGAGGGGAAGCTATAGTTGGGGCTCAAAATCTCCCAACAGCCACAAGGGTAATGAGGAAATATACGCAGCCACTATTACAGTACTGATGGCAGTCATGGGACCTATGCGCTACCGACTGAATAGTGCCTGCTTGACCCTAGCCATATTTGACCAGCCGATTGACTTGACCGGGCCTTGATCAAGCCACCCGCCTAACCAGAATAAAGGACCAAAGAGGTGTGTTGCTAGCTGCAGGATGCAGCGTGCAGCTTCGCTCAACCTCCAGGACTCCTGTCTCCTGGTAATACGGGATGCCACGCACGGGAAACACACGTGGGAGAGTTCTCCCTGGTCCAAGATGGAATGAACCAGGGGTGGGTGTACCATCCCCTCTCATAGGCCTTGGTGCGCCAGGAAGCCATTTTGTCTTATCCCTCACTGGTGATCCCTCCAGTATGGGTAGCCCTCTGGTCCGGCTCACCAGATCATTGGGACCTCAAGCCCCCCCATTGCGGCAAGGTGGCTTCCGTTAGGGGGGCACAATGTAGATAACACACTGCACACGAGTCTTGCAGGAGGTGAACTAATGAAGTGTAGCAGCGTCGGTCAGGGAATTGGCCGGCTTTCTTCTAAATACTCGCTGCACCTTATGTTGCGTAGGTTTGTGCCCTCAGTGTCTGTCTGCCTCCCAGACTAGGTGGAGAAGGGAAAGACAATGGGCACAATATTAATTTATTATTTCTTAAGGAAAAATACAGGGAGAACGTGATAATAACAAAGGGTTTTGCTCAACCTGCCTCCGACTATATATATATGTATATATATATATGTATATATACATATATCTATATATATATATATATATATATATATACATATATATATATATATATATATATATATGGGGACCGCGGTGACCAAGTGGTTAGAGCATCGGACTCAAGACTATCGCGACGGCAATCTGAGTTCGAGGGTTCGAGTCACCGGCCGGCGCGTTGTTTCCTTGGGCAAGGAACTTCACCTCGATTGCCCTCCTAGAAAACGACGTATCGCCTTGAGAAGTAGAACGCATGTGTCGTGGGGGAAGTCGCTGCCATGGCATAAACCCGCGGTTGATTAGGAAGGGCATCCAATCAGGCAAGGGTGGCATTGCCATATAACCTCTCAGTAATGAATTGAGAGAGGCCTATGTCCTGCAGTGGAATGAATGGCTGTTGAAAAAAAGTAAAAAAAAATATATATATGTACACACACACGCGCGCGCGCGCGCGCACGAGCACCTTTGTTGCTAAAGTAGTATCTCTGTATCCTACGTTGTGCTTTATCAATATAACGCAATCATTTTCCAGGCGAGTGTCACTGTGGCTACTATGAGAAGGATATCCGTAAATTGGGATATAAGTCCGACTTAAGATAATTTCCTTAAATTGCCGTTGGTTTTAATCCTACCTCATATGAACTAAAGGTACATCAGATGTCTAGTTTACCTCATTTTGTGTAACTAATTCCTCTAATGTTACCATCTATTCGTACATCCCTGTGGATGTTATATTATATACGTTCATCCGCTTGATATTATGTAATGAACTTTCAGGAAAAACATTATTTATAGTCAGTTTCGTACGAGTTTTGGAGTAATTCGAGAACAAGAAATACTCTCCTGTCACCGTTATGTTTTGCTTCTCGGGATGTCGTAATATTCGAATATCGCATTTTAAGTGTGAAAGGCGAAGAATTCTCAAGCTATTCTCAAGCTACAAAAAAGCAGTCACGACAATACATAAATGCTGCGCGACTTTAGATATATCATCCTATGACACCTAAGAGATATTTCAGGCTCTTACCAGCGTTCGGTGATTTGGCTCACTGGATATCTTAAATTTTATTTCCTCATCTTACAGATCACAAATCATAGGAATTAGACTCTTTGAGTACTTAAGATAGTGTTTTCGTATTTTGTCCATAATATGCTAGGTTTTAAAATAATTCTAAACTGTGATCAT